>NW_026068061.1:1522890-1523679 GCF_014885135.2 Alexandromys fortis | reverse complement strand
AAGAGAGAGAGAGAGAGAGAGAGAGAGAGAGAGAGAGAGAGAGAGAGAGAGAGAGATTTCACCCTCAGGGACGTGAAATAGAGAGGTGGTGAACAGGTTGTTGGTTGACCATATTTATCTGGAGTCCATTTATTTGACCTGAGAAAGGTGGATTCAAGTCAATTCCCTTAAAGCTTACAAGAATTTTTTTTAAGTTTATAAAAAAAGGCAAACATTTCGGAAGCGTTAGCATCACCACTGTTTTCAATCTGTACTGAAATCCACATTGTAGAAAGAGCAGTAGACTCACAACACTGAGTCATAGTAAAAGCTTGGGCCCCCAAAAATGATTTTGGGTTAAGAACATTAACACTCTTTCCTCTGTCTAGAAGAATGGATGTATATAGATTGGACAGATGTATTTAGCACAATGAGAAGCAATTCTTAAGTCTATACTTAGAAGACATCCAAAAGAGATTTAAAATCTTGAACTTGTGACTATAATAATAGTAGCCTGTGCTTATTATTAATTATTATTAACTATTGATGTGGGAGTGTCATATATCAATCTGTTGATTTCATTGGTTAAGTTATAATAAACCAGCTGCTTGGCCTCATGGCTTGGAACATAGATGGGAGGAGTAAACAGAATAGAATTCTGGACGGAAGAGGAAGTGAGGTCAGACTCTGCCCTGCTTCCAGAGGGACCGGACAGACGCCATGCTCAGCTCTCCCGGGTAGACGCGATAGCTCTGCTCTCTGAGGCACACGCGATGAAGATGGATGTAGGCTAGAATCTTCCCGGTAAGC
>NW_026068061.1:1427643-1520644 GCF_014885135.2 Alexandromys fortis | reverse complement strand
GAGTCGCCATGATGCTCCCACTCCAGACAGACGCAGGTTAAGATCCTCTCTGGTAAGCCAGCTCATGGGCTACACAGAATATTAGAAATGGGTTAGAACAATATGTAAGAGCTAGCCAATAAGAAACTGGACCTAGCTGGGCCAGGCAGTGTTTGAAAGAATACAGTTTCCGTGTAATTATTTCTGGGTATAAACTAGCCATGGGGCGGCCGGGTGCTGGGGACGCAGCCCTGCCGCTCCCTAATTCAACAAACTATAATAATAGTAACAATGTATTTCGCTGTCATATGATGATGTCTGAAAAGAGGCTAGACCGTCTGAGTCAGTGTTGGTTGAAACAGAGATCACCTTCTCAGAACTGCGGTTAAAAGTTCAGAGGAGTGCTCGGAGCTCCTCCGCCCGCAGAACTGTCTCTCTCTCTAGTCAAATCACTCTGATGTGGAAAATAAACCCAGTCCATTCTGTGCAGAATGTGAGAGCCATTGGCTCTTCAGTGGCACTTAAAAGGCTTTGCTGGGGGAACAGTTTCTCAGTTTTAGAATTCTTTTTCCCTCTGTCGCAAACATCCCTCACTGAAAGAGAAGACCAGAGTTGTCTCCCTTGGCTTTTGATTCTTCTACCTCAACCTCAGCGTCTGGGGTTGGAGGTGCTATTTGTGGAATGAGGCTGAGGATTCAAGCCAACATGAATTTCAGGCTTGCCAGAGCTTACAATCTTAATGTAAATTCAACAATTAGCAATGCCTCAGCTGTGGAAGCTGGAAGAAAGCCACACATCAGATGGTTACAGAGCTGGCTAGGAAAATCACTCCCATTTTACTGTTGTTATCCCCTCATAGCCCAGCTCAGCCCGCAACCTTGAAAGAAGACCTGAGCCCTTGTGCTTAGAAATTCATTAAGGTAGCTCAGCAAGGGTAGACTCAAGATTCATCCAAAATAGAACTTCAGATCCTAAGTGGGAGAAGAGATTTAAAACGTGTTATCAAAACAGGCGGCATCAGCTTCCAGAACAACAAGGCAACGGGACACTGGATGCCAAGGGGGTCCAATTACACTGAGTTACTTCTAAGAGCAGCCTAGCAGCACTAATGTGTCCTTGTCAATTGGAAATGCATAGCGGGGTGTCACTCAGCAATGAGGCTTCTTATTTGTTCTCAGGAGATGTTTGAAGAATACAGGAAACAGATACATGTTATACACACACCCTAGGGTCGCTAAGTCCCTCAGAACGCTGTGATTTCTTTGTCCCACTTCCCCACTTGGATCTTCTAAAGAAAAGGAGAAAGTAGACCTGCATGAGTGGAGGTGAGTATTTTTGATAATTGTACGGAGAAAAATACAATGATATGAGTGAGGCTCAGCTAGTCAAGGTACTTACTCCTAAAATCTGACTGTCTGTGTTCCCTAAACTCCACTCCCCTTATTTCCATATTTCCATTGAGGTTATTACAGATAATGTAAGTTTTATAGGTGTTCTTGCTGTGGCAAATCACCCACCAAAAGCAATTTAGGGGAGGGAAGGGTTTATTTGGCTTATTTACCATAATCCATATTACCAGGAAGCCAAGGAAGGAACCCAAAACAAGAACTCAGAGGCAAGAACTGAAACAGAGACACCCAAGAATGAACACCGCTCATGGTCTTACCTATTCAGGGTCACTCAGCTACCTCTTCTTATAGAGCCCAGGCCCAGCTGCCTACAGATGGCACTGCCATCTGGATATCAATTAACAAAGAAAAAAAATGGTTCACAGGCCAATCTGATGGAGGCAAGACCTCAGTTGAGGTCCCCTCTCCCCAAGTGAGTCAAGTTGACAACCAAGATGAGCCATCACAAGTGGCATGTTCCAAACTAGGAATCAAGGAGTATTCTGAAATCTTCATGAAATACAACACCACAACTGCTCTGGGAGAAAGACTTGCCATCTTTCTCAAACATCTCTCCTCATGACACATCCTCACATTCCTAAAATATCTATGTCTCCTATTAGTTCTAGTCTTATGAATACACAGCAAACAAAATCAGTATTTCCTGACTAAAAATTTTTCAAGATTTCTCTGTCAAATATTGTTCAGTTTCTGACATTGGAGCCCCTCCAAAGAGATGCCTGAGAAAGGATTTGGGTACAAGTAAGCTCAGAAGGCAGAGTCCAGCTCTGTAGAATCCAAGCAATGATGGAGGACAATGAAGAAAGATGCCTTAAGTAGGAAGTGACCATCACGAACATCCCATCACTCAGAACTGCACCATCAATGCATGTCCACCACAGTGCTGTAGTCTGAACGTTTCCACCCAAATTTCTGTCTCAATTGACAAAGGATTCCAGAAAGTGGAAACTTTAAATCAGCTGTGGTGTCTACAGGTGGGACTTTTGGGAGACGCTTAAAGTTAATGAGGCTGTCACCATGAGTTCCTAATCTATCCATGCCATGCCTTCAGAAAAAGGACTGAGAACTGAGCTAGAACGCTGTCTTGCTGTGCACTATCCTGCACTGCTTCAAGGCTTCTGTGGTCCCTACCAATTAGAAGGAGTCAAAATTGCCCAGCTTTGAACTTTCCAGTCTTTAGAACCGTGAACCCAATAAAACCATATCCCCTATTAAATTGCTCAGTTTTGAACAATATCTCTCAGTGTCTCAGTTACTTCTGAGGTTTTTCTTCATCTCCACTGCTTTCTGGCTGGTCTGGCACGCAGAGAGGAGACATGCCTATGGCCTATGGCTGGATACAAGTTTTCAGAAAGACCCAGTTGTCTGACAGAGCATCCTTGGTGTGACTGGGAATTTCCTACTATTGCCACAGCATCCAAGTCCCTTATAGAAATACCAGAGAAGGGGATAGGGTTTCTTAATTCCAAGAGTTCCATCCAAAGCGCTTCTCATGAGGATTTCTTCTCTCTCTCTCTCTCTCTCTCTCTCTCTCTCTCTCTCTCTCTCTCTCTCGGTGTGTGTGTGTGTGTGTGTGTGGTGGAGGAGGAGGAGGAAGATACCTTCAAAGACACACTCCTGAGATCTATTCTTGCCTCCTAAAGTTTCAACACCATTCAGAAGAGCAGGAAACTAAGTGTTCAACACATACTCAAGCCTTCACACCCACCAAAGCCCCAATAACTTCAGAGAAGGCAGAGATACACAGTCAGGCTCCCGCAGCAGGGCTACACTCTACGGCTGAACCCCCAAGTGCTCAACTGTGCAGACAGTAAGCAGTTATACTCATTGAATTAATATCCAAAGATCCCCTCATCACGTCTGCTGCAACTGAATTATGTATCTGTTTCCCAGAGAGAACCTTTACCCCGATCGCTCATTCACACAGCATTTCATCTGCACAAAAGGCTTCTTGTCTCCATTCAGCAAACACTTGTTTTGAACCCGATTATCTCAGAGATCGACTCCCTCTCATGCCCTGTCAAGGCAATTTACTTCAAATGAGCAAAGAGCTTCAGCTCACATTCCCCGCTTCTGAATCTCAGAGAACTAGAGCATCTATCTCTAACGCGGAGCTCGTGTGAAGAGGCTGTTGCTGTTTTCAGGTTTAAATCTATTTAATTATTGCAGCCGCCCCTCACTATCTTCCACTGCTCCTGTTTACGTAAGCAGGAAGGAGAAAGTATCACTTTATGTTCGTCTCTTCTTGACTCAGCAAATGTGAGGGCAGGAAATTTCATCTCAGCAATTCCTGTTGGTTTTTTATCTGTAAGTCACGACCGCCATGCTAGCTAAAAAAAAAATAAATAAATAAAAAATAACAACAGCAACCTTGAGCTAAAGATCACAAGCCACTAGGAAAACATGTGCAGCTATCAAAAACTGTGAGCTCCTTGTTTTACTTTCCACCGAGAATATTAATGGATTTTCACCGTCCTCTCACAATCTTCCTCCCTGGTAACAACCCAGGTGTTTTCTTTAGGCCGTGGGCATTACCTTTCCTCTAACAGGGTTCCATCTGACTGCTATTTTCACCGTAGCTAGCATCCTGCATCTGCAATAACTTCGCTGCTGCAAACATGTGTGCCGGGGATTTGAGGACATCACTTCTCACCCTCTGGCAGACACAGAGTGCCGAGTTGTCTTAAAGGCTAGAGAAATGGCCGCTGGGCTATTGATGAGAGCACTGTCTTCAATCTGAATCACATTTGTAATGAAGCTGCCTTTGGATTTCAGCAATAAAAAAAAAAGACATAATCCTTAAGAAGGTGACCCAGGAGTGCCTCTGATTTATGTAGCAGGACTCAATCTAGGGTGAAGGTTTAATGAGACTGGCATAAAGGATAAAGTGCCCTCCGCCTCTGAGACAGCAGAGGGATGCCTGTGTGAACCAGATAGAGCTGGACTTAATAATAGACGAAGATGGCCTGGGTAAAAAACTGGGGAGAAAGTGGGAAAACATTTTTAACAGAAAAGCTATATGGTAAATATTGATTCACTATACTCCTTCGAGCAATTTCTGAATGTTTCCCCAAAGAAAAATACCCATGGATAATTTATGTGCCTATTGAAAGTAATCTTATAAGCTTGGGGCACGGAGGGCTGAAAGGTTATCATTCTTCGCCCCTGGTCATTATAGGTCTGGAAGTCTTGCAAATAGCGACCATTCTTTCATCCCAAACAGGATCAAGCTTGGGTTGAGAAATGAGCCTATTAAAATTCAGTGAAAAAAAAAACAATTTGCTGATGATCTCATTTATTAATTGCTGAGGGTCTTTAAAGCCTTCAGTGGAGGACAAAGGGACTCCCCAGCCCTTTCTCTGGGAGCTAAAGCTTTTCATTGGAGGATTCCAGATGGACTGGGTTTAAGTACTAAAGTTCTCATATTTGTTCCACCAAAAGATGAAAGAAATTTTACCCGGTTTTGTTCGACAATTACCACCCACGAGTTCTTCAATCCCAGCCAAATTGAGCATCAATTTAAATGAGATTTACTCATGGGACCCTCTGCAATCACAATCAACACAAGATATCAGGGAGTTTAGGAAATGGGTCTATTAAATAGCAATTAAAGCTGTCAGCCTTCCCTTGCTTGTTTTCCAGTTAATTCAATCCTACCAGACAGTTGGGTTTGCCTGCTGGAAACAAAAAGGTTCATTTTACTGCGGGACTCGAGCAGAGTCCTAGGGCTGGTTGCTGGAGCTCCGGTGATGGCTCATGCTTCACGTTAAGGTGGCTCCTAGCCCTTCTAGACAAAAGTGTGTGAGTCTTCAAGGCTGCCTTGACACTCAGAAAAGAACTCAGCCACACCTCTGAGATACGCCAGCAAAGAGATCATGGGTACTCAGTCACTTTGCCTTCCGCTAATTCTTCATGTCTGGATGGTCCCCATTTGGCATTTAGTTCTGTTTGATATTTAGAAGGTGCCTGACATTGACACCAAATATGAGTCAGATATGCTCAATATGGTGGCGCCTCTCTCTGGTCCCTGCTAAGAAGGCAGAGGTAGAACTATCACGTGTTCAAGGTCAATCTGTAATAACTTAGATACCATCTCAAAGCAAAATAAAACAAATAATTAAACATCACACAAAACACTGATTTAGCTCAATGGTAGAATACTTGTCTAGCTTGTTCTGATCCCCAGTATTAAAAAAAAAAAAAAGAAAAGAAAAAACAATTCACCCTTGGGTATCCATACCCGTGGATATACAATTTTCATGCCCAAGATCTATCCTGAAGACATAACCAAATATTTTTGCCAAGATGTACAAACTACAGTTTGTTGCAGTATCAAATTTGCTCACAAAGCAAAGCAATTCAAGGAGCTGGAGCAATAGCTCAGTGATGGAGAGCACTGGCTGCCTTTCTTGAGGATTCAGACTCAATTCCCAGCACCCACATGGTGGGTAACAACAATCCAGTTCCGAGGGATCTGGTTCCCTCTTCTGGCCACCATGAGTACTGCACATACATGTACGTGGTACTCAGATACGCACAAAATAACACACCTAAAATAAAAATAAATAAAACCTCAAAAATATCTACAATCTTTGACCCCTTATAAACAACATGCCTTCTTTCTCCACCATGAAAAATGTCCTCAGTGTCACTGTGTGTTCTAAGGTTTGTAGAGCTCTAAGGAATCGGTTGTTCATGGGCAACACTTGGGGCTTTCTCTATCAAAGCCACCTGCACCCTCATGCCCTTAGATTCAAACCCTCTGTAGTCTGGCAGGCTAGAGAATCAGGCACACTTTTCATACTGAGGTGTGCGGGGATTAATGTTCCCAGTACTATGCCGAATTTCATATGTTAAAATGAGATCTTCCCAGAAGGCAAGACAAATGAGATTAAAATGAGAATTTCAGGCTTCATACACACCCAGTAGTTAGGACTTTAGTGGCTTAAGATGCTTTTTTGAAAGATTTTTTTTTTGGAATGTGTATATTATGTATGTGGGTAGTTCTAGGTTTTGGTAATTAGTTTCATAACGAAAAAATATTCAAACTTATTATGGGAAATGAGGGAACTAGAAAGGGAAGGCAGGAAGCATGCTCATTCTAATCAAGCAAAAACAACACTTTTAACATCCTTTGCTTCTTCCAGTCTTAGACATATATTCAATTCTATGGCTATCTTCTAAGCCTTGGGCACAGTCTGTGTACAATTTGATTTTTCCCATTTTGTACATTTATTAAAAATGGTGTATCTTCCACCTAACAAGGCCTTATTAAATGGGTCCATGCTTCACAGGCCTCAGTTTTACTCTCTACCTGCTCTCTCACCAAGAATGTTAGGGGCTGGCTAGTCTTTCCGGGTTCTTATCCAGATAGCAACAGTCAAACCCTGTCCTGAAACAGGAAAAGGCTTGGTGTGTGTTAGGACAGTCTACAGCAAACCCCTGAAGGGCCACCTGTCACAAATCAAGGTCACTGTCTGCCATTGGCTTTGAGCCTCTATGGCTTCTGTCCACCTTGATTTCAGGAGGGTAAGCTACCGACTGCCTCTGCTGCCAGCTGCTTCAGACACCACAGGAAGCCCCCAGGTTTAGGCTCATACCATAAAAAATGAGTCCTCACACAGTCCTGAAGAAAACTCATTGCTGCCACCCAAACATACCTCCTCCCCCACTCCCCACCCTGGCCTGCTTCACCCCTAGGCCTTTGCTCGGTGGTACCACACCCATGTCCTTAGCTCACAGACTGAGGGAGAGTGGGTCTCTTGTTATTTATGTTTTGGTGAACGCATCCGCATTTCCGTGTGGGCTGCTGCTTTCTAGATTAGCTGATGACCAGGCTGCAAAATGCAGGCACTTAGCTTGTATAATTCTACACAGTAAATGCCAGTGATTCATAGAGAAGTCTCGGATTAAACAGAGAGAGAGGTCAGCCCACAGCCAACTGTTTGGGAATGAAGTAAGCTAGGGGTATGTGGTATTTTTTGAATAGGGCTAATTATCCCTATGTATTGAGTAACAGAAGACATTAAGAAGATAGGAAAGGATGGGGAGAATGGGTGCTTCACATGGATGTAAATATATTCATTATAACGTCGTTTTACTAATGTGGTTGAATTGCACTTAATATTATTCTAAGTGTTGGTTTGCATTAAATATGTTATAAAGAGTCTTTTGATCTATGTGAGCAAGCAAGGCAGACCAGAGTACAAATTTAACAAAATATAGTGAACACTGAAGGGGAGTAGCAGATTTCCAAACACTAACAGTATGAATATCCACTCAGAGAGCCACCAAATAAACCAGCAATCTATGTTGACTGGTATGTTCCTGTCTTTCATGCAAGAGTCTTCACAGCATAGCGAGAGCAGGGGACAGGAGGGAGATGAAGACTTTCCCCACCAGGCAGCTGTTAAGCCTCTCTGCTGGAAGTGAGGTGCCCAGAGCTGGCTTAGGAGGAAGATTTGGAAGACTGTACCAGAGAGGGGTGTAGGTGCTGGTGAGCTTACGGGAAGTCAGTCTTCTTTCGAAGCCGTGGCTGTGACTGTACCATGAGTCACTTACCTGGCCTCCATTGTTTCTATTGATCTCCAGCGCAGGGCTATTCAGTGTTCTAATAAAAACTAACAAAGCAAGTGACTTAATCTGGATAACAGGCGGCCGAGTGATCTAAAGTGGTTGAGATACACATTGTTGTCCCAATACGTGACCTGACAGGCATGAGACCATACAATAGAATGAATAGTGTACTTCACGATCCATCTGCTTGTGTGGACAAAAGAAATCCAGGAAAATGGAATCTCGGTTTTTAAAACAATGTTTTATCCTTTCCACTATTTACAGACGCACCAGTTGTGCTTCCCTGCCTCTGTGGGTTTTCCTCCACGAGGACTCTCCCGTTGGAGACACTGCTGTGTGTCAATGGAATAACGGGATCATGTCAGCATCTCTGTGTCCACACATTCCAGACTGAACCGACCCCTTCAGTTTGGTGAAAATGATGCACTTGCAAACCTCCCAACCCTTAACATTCCAGAATTAAATGATGTCTGAAAATAAAAGGAGAAATGTCTGAGGCCTTTTCAAAGTCATCAGAAACAAGGGATCTGGAGGGATTATTTAAACCAAATACAGACACATCATTTGCTGGTTAAAAAGTGGTATGCTTTAATAATGAAATGAGGTTTATAGGCTCTGAGACTTTTCTCTGACCTCTTCGATGGCATAAATTAGGCTCATGGTTGTACCTTCCCAAACTTCTGCAGACAAGACAAGAGACACCCTGTCCTGTGGAGTAATGGCATAATGGCAAAATAAAAGCTGATAATAGCAATCACAAAGTAGATTAAGGCTCTTGTGTGTGAGAAAGAGAAAGAGTGTGCACACACAAGCACATATGTTCATATGCTATGCCTTTATAATAAACACAGTCCTATTTAGACTTTTCAGTTTGTAAAAACCCAAAGGCCTGAGTAAATAGGATAGGAAATGGTGGATTGCATGCTTCTCTCAAGTATTGGTCAGGTCCAAAGAAGGAACTAGTGTTTTCGCAATGGAAGGCACCGCTACCAGAGCTACCAAAGTGAATCTCAGCATCATATTGAGATACTCCTGCCTAAATGCATGGCTTGATTTTGACCATGAACAAAATGCAGGCAGACATAAACTGAGGGAAATTTCACAGGGCAATAGGTGAATCCTTTTCAGATATTCCAAAGCCATAAAAAAATACATAAAGATGGACAGTCTTCTAAAATTGAGGAGACTAAGATTTCAGGAAAATTAAATGCAATGTATTCTTCTGGATTGGAAAAGGGAGCTAAGAGAGATGATTAGGAAAAAAAAAAAGAATGAAGCCTGTAGATTAGTTGCTAGTATTGCAAAATATAATTTTACCAATATTAATGTGAAACAATGAAGATTAATGTAAGACTGTAGCATTAGGGGAGGCTGGGTGAAAGGTGTATTGGAACACTTTGGAGTGTTTTTTTAAGTCTGAGATTATTTCAAATGAACAGTTAAACCTAAAGCTCTAAAGAGACTGCGTGTCGGTTCATTTTACGGATCTCTGACACATTTTAGAACTAGAGTAAATCAGGATTGCAATGTTGCCGGGGTTTCCCTTAGATGACAAGGACCCTGAGCAATTTGTTATGCCAATTAAAGAGAAAGATGGACAGAAAGACTTTAGAGACACCCAGGGTTGGCATGTCTGCCCAGAGAGGGAATTTCAAAACCAACCCCTTCATCTTACAGTCACACCAAGGAGCCTTCTTTCCCCGTCATAACCACCTTTCTGCTCCCAGAATCAAAGGCGGGCTTCACTGTGATCCGGCGGGTCAGGCTGCTAATGGAGGAGAGGTCACAGATTGGATAAGTCCCCTAGCATTCCACTGATCACACGGGAGCCAGGCGCCACAAGGTGATGGAGCCTTGGCAGCAACCACACAGCTCTATTGAAGAAAATAACTAAAATATCCACCATTCCACAGTGTGAGGATACTTTAAATACAAGGACACACTTCAATGGGACTACCATCACCTAAAAAAAAAAAAAAAAAAAAAAAAAAAACTGCCTCTAAAATAGGCCTGCATAAAAGCCTTTCCTCTCCTGGACCTGTAACTAGAAGACCTGAAAAAGTGAACCTGATTGGCCTCCAAGCAAGACACAAATGCCCAGGAATTCTGCAAAGCTGTGTCCGCTTTAGGGGATGCCTCTGGCAGCTTTGCGGGCCATTCTCTCTGATTCTGTGCTGCTTAAGCAGACACCAGAGCCCATAAAGAACGGGGCTGCTTGCCTCGCTCCTGAAAGTCAATGCTGTTCTGCTTTCAGATTCCACAACACTAGTGAGGGGTTTGTTTCTGAAAGAGTGTTCCCCAGTCTCTCATGTTTACTAGGAGAGCTTCCCCGATGCACTTGGGATTCCAAGGTGGGAGGTGAGCACTCATCAGGAAATTCTCAATTCCAAGTATCTGAAAGCAGCAAAGGGAGAAAAACGTTTCAGCCTAATATGAATTTTGGATCACTGACAAATGCAGCAATCCAAATATAAATCTACTCATTTATATTTGAAATTTGAATTAAATTCGAAATGGCAACTGAAGTTAGCAGGCTCTACTTGCTTCCATCTAGAGCTAGAAGAGTTAATTTAGACTCTACAAAGAGTTAGCTCCTAGAAATTTTATAAACAAGAGGAGCTGAAAACATAAGATTGGAGGATACTCTTCATTCATTCCCCACTTCCATAATACAATACCCAAGACTGTAGTGGGCTGGGTCAGCAGCTCTCACAGTAATAGAGAAGGGGTTGGTGGGTAAATAAACCCAATATTTCCTAGACCAGAATAGAAAAAGAGCAAGATGGAGCCTGTAGGTAGGGCAATGGGTACCAAGGGTCTCTATTTGGGAGAAGTACTAGCTAATTTGGTTATGGTGAGTTTTTCTGTGTGTAGATTCCCAGCATGAGGATCTTTCTGCCACATTATAACAGGGAAGAATATGGAATAGCAGAAGAGAACAAGAGACAAAATTCACTTTTCTGACATGCCCACAGCAAATGGGGTAATGTTACTCTGCTTATGAGAAAAACTCCCAGGGCCTAACCACACCACGTAAGTCCCATTTCCCAAAATACTATGGTAAGAGTCCAGTAGGTTTCAAACACATGAATTTGGGAGTGTATTCAGACCGTTACTGACAGTAGCAGAAAAAGACCCCAGAGTGTGCTATAGCCGCCCCCCCCCCCCCCGCCTTCTCTACTTCTTTAGTGAGGATTTGCCGAGCTTCGCCAACACTTCCCAGACAAGGCGAGGACTGTATACATAAGCAAACAAACCAGTGGACATGTTTTTAAATCTCTCCTGCTTCTCCTGATACCAATGTACACAACAGGTCTTTGGGGAAACGTTTCACAAGGCAGAGACCTGCTGGAGGCTCCTTGTGATAGGAGAGATGAAATAAAATCTAGACACACATTCTCCATCTAAAATTTATAAAACTATATTTCAGCTCTGTGGAGCAAAGCCAAGCACAGCTAAATAAACTGGTGTGAAAAAAATCAACAACTGTGAGATAAGAGAAAAATAAAATCCCATAAGACCCCATAACCCATGTTATAAATATTCTTATATTCAAGCTTATAAGACAAAGATGCTGGACCATCTACACTAAAATGATTATATGGTTTTCAGGTGAAGCAGTTCATATCTGATCACTCATCTTGATCCATGTTCTACCAAGAGTAAACTTGAACAGACATCTCCATGTTCTTTCCTTAGGTTTTACTGCACCCCCTTCCCACAAAATAGTGTTTTAAGTTTCTATCACCGAGTTCCTTTATCAGCTATAAGGAACACATCGTCTGAATTATATCTCCCTCAGGAAATATTTATTAAAGCGTAATCTCAAAACCCATACACATTTAGCAAGGAAAGGCAGAAGAAAATATTGCCTCTAATAGACAGATGTGTGAAATAACACAGCAGTAATCTGGGAAGAGCAAGAAATACAATGGGGAATTAGCTCTTAATAACAAGTCCTGTCTTCATGTACTATAGACTGAGCTTCTGTTGTATGTTGCTGTTCTTGGGGAGGCATGGGCAAGTTTCTACTTGCTCCAGAAAGGAAAATAATGGCTGAGCAAAGTAAAGACGCCGCAAAAGTCCAACTTGGTGAACCAGTGAGTTTCATTGGGGGTAGTTATAGGGATGTGCATGAAGAGTTACTTGCAGGAGTAGAAATAACCCAATGAATTCTGCATTACAAAAGCACATACAGGCATGTGTCACACAGTTCATGAAGGTTCTGTCTCTTCAGACCTCTCAGATGACCAGAGTCTCTTCTTAGACCCAGATGATCTAAGAGTCTTCTAGAAAGCTCAGCTTACCACAAAGTGTCTCTTCGTAATCCTTGTGGCTTATATAAGCTTGGGGAAGAGGGTCCTAGTGAACCTGGTCAGTTTCAAGGACTTCCTGAAGCTCCTAGGTTGTTTACTTCCTGAGGTTAACAAGTTTCACTGCCGGATAGGGTGCATTGCCTCCCTTTGAAGAACCTGTGTCTTAAGGAGCTTCCTTCCAAGATGGAAAAATTCATCTTGGGAGAAGTCGCTGCACAACAGCTCCTAAAGCTTTGTGAAGAATTCCATCTTCCATCGGAAGGACAGAAAGGTGACAAGAACCATCATGGGGACCAAACCCTCTAGCTCTTTTGATCACCTGTGTTAGGAAACCATGAAAAGTTTCTTTTCTGAGTTTTCCAGCACACTGTACACATTTTATCTCAGTTTGCACAACAAGTATGGCTAGTGTTTTGAGAAATGTTAAAACTCAAAGGCCAAGGTAGCCACAATGACACAGCTAGAGCCTTGAAACAGGTGCATGCTTTCGTCAATGTTGGAATCAAGTTCTTTCTCCCAGTTAGAGTTGGCTGCAGGTCAGCATCTTTTTCAGCAAAAGCAGACATCGTCTGTTTAAGATTCTCTATATTTATGTTGCTAGTGCCTTCTTTCACTCCTCTTTTCCCCTCAAAATGCATGTTTTCACAAAAAGCCACTATTAATCATATTTAAATGTCACCTCTAAATGAATGTAAAATGCCCTTTGCCTCCTAAATTGTCATCTCAATGATATAATGACTCCATTGGTAATAGCAATAGCAGCGATTATAAAACCTTACTTACAACCACATGAACAAACCAGCTAAGAGACCTCAGATGCCTGGGTCACACAAGCTGTCTATGGATGAGGAATTCAGATGAAATCTGCAATCTGAGTGGACAAATGCCATACGTCCAGTTTCTCAGGAAGCTGGTGATAGTCCAGAAAGCTGTGCTCAGATGGTTCAAAGATACCTCATTTCTTCCCTTGTGGAAACCAGCTCATACTTGGATATGGACTTATAAACACAGATCCAAGATACATCCTCTGCATCTGCCGACACACAGATACCTCCATCTCACAGGATCTGATTCTAGGGGAGAACCTGCGGCATTGAAAGCTCTCCAAGGAATCTGGGGGACTAGTGTCAGGGAGAGACTGTCCCTACATCAGCAAGAGCCACAGAAACAGAAGTAAACCCATCCTACCCCTCACTCCCTTTACCAGGTTTTGGTGTGAATGCTTAGCAGATCTCCCGGCTTCTCTCAATACCATCACCCACAAAGAGAACAAAGAGACCATTGTCTCCAGGTCCTTACTGCATGACAACAAAGAATTGTCCTTAAACTTCCCTTGCTTAAGCCACCAATCAGAGGGATAGAGGGATAACCCCGGCTCCCATATATGAAAATACAGCTGCTCTTAAAACCCCCCAGGTAGCTTTCTACTAGAAAGAAGAACGGCCATTGCCACTGGGATGAGAAGCCTTCTGTAGCCTTATCAGAATCATGCCCCAAACTTTTCTTTCTCCACAGGGCTCACTATGCTGAAATTTACACCCTTGCTGATTAATTGGGTAGTTAGTTCTCAGAGTGCCTCTGATATATTCTAGGGAGCAGTCAATTGTCTTCCTCATTCTCTATTTAGGTTCTCCAATTGAGATCCTGTAAAACTGAGTGAAGACAGACAAATAAGAACAAAACCATAAAAGATTCATTGAGATGTGTGTTCTGCATAAAATGCATACGTATAACTAAGGGAAGATGAGGAATAAACAGGGTGTTTGGACCTTAAGTTTGTGCAGTATCTTGTTAGAAGAAAGGGGATAGGGGGGTTAATACGTATTATAAACTTGGCAGAGTCTAGGTGACAAACATCTGTGCATGCCTCTGAGGGATGGTGTTGCTTAAGTTAGTCGAGGTGAAAACTTCTACCTTAAAATTAGAAAGCACCACTCTCTGGGTTGGGTTGTATAAACATAAAAATGCCAACTGGTTTTTCTCTGCTTCCTCACCATGGACACAATGAAACCAGCTGCTTCAAGCTCTTGCTCCCTAGACTTTGCCTCCATGATGAATTTATCCTCAAATGTGAGCCACCATTAACTCCTTCCCCAGTTGCTTTTGTCAAGGTGTTTTACTATTGCAACAGTAAGAACAGCTAAGACAGAGCTGTCAAGGTGGCCCTGTATGTTGGAACCGATAGACAGAACCAAAGAGGTAAATGAAGAAGAGCTCTGACTTTTTACTTCCCAAATTCAGATTAGCAAGAGAAATTTCTGTAAGAATTAGTGCTCTGGATTGTAGCTCTCAGGCATTTGATTCTGATGGCTATTGATAGTTTCCTTTTACAGGTAGCTATTAGCTTCCCCATGCCTGGCTTTGACTTGCTTCCTGCCTGTTGTGTGCAGTTTGTTGGGCCTGAATATGCTTATTCTGGTGGCCAGTTCCTCACAATAATGCATATGCCTAAGAGGCCTCTTTTGGAGCAGCATATTGTGGCATCCCTAAATGTCTTTCATCCTGTTTCATTTTCTCTGTTGTCAGTTAGTTCGCAGGCCCTGATCACTCAATTAGATGTTGGTAAAGGACAGGTTTGATTTGAGGGACTCCATGATCACTAGGTCCCTGAATCCTTCCAGTTACTAGTCACCTCCAATATTCTTCTTATGGGATGGATACAGATAAATTTTAATTTGTTGAAGCCACTGTCAGTTGAGGGATCTGCAATTTAAATCAGAAAATAGAGCTAGTTAAATCACATGGTTGGCTCTTTTGAGTCAGGACATAAAATAATGAGGGGATGAGGATCCAACAGCTACAGTGGGGATGCCTCCCAAGAAGGATCTCTGAGCACAGGGCATGATGCAGCCAAATCAGTCTAGCTACAAGACCTCCAGTGCTATACTATCCTGCTGTGATACTGGGATCCCAGGAAAACCACACAAGAAAACAGAATCATACCCACACATGATCAACGTCTCCAAAGCCTAATGCAAATCAGCTTCATATGCTTGAGTGGGCAATCGTGGAAATTCTATGTTCATTAGGCAAAAAAAAAAAAAAGGCAAAAATGAATTTTTTAAGTACAGTCATGATGGGGGGGCAAAAAAAAACTTTCATTTAACTATTCCTATTACGAAAGAAAATGTTCAGTTATGAAAAATAAAAATACTATATATTTTTTCAGAATTAAATGAGAGTGTCTTCCTCAAAATCCGTTCCATGTGGGGAGAAGCTGAGAGGGAAGGGGCACAGCAGGCAAATGGAGAAATGAGAGGGATTTCTGGGGCTAAATGTGTATTTCCTCCTCTGTCAGCAGGAGCAGCGGTAACAAAAGGAAGGCGTGAGCCAACCTCCCCGTAAGTGGGCTGTGAAGAGCAGGAGGAACAATGAGCAGGGAAACAATGAGTGCAGAACCCTGCCCTCTCTCTAAGTGGAAATGGATGGTGAACTTGGAGGCACAAATAGGAACTTGAGCTACAATATCCAAACCTCTAAATCAATCTGGCTGTCAGCAAGACTCTAAAAGAACATTTTGTATTTTAAAAGCAGTGCGGGAACTATTTGAATCTTGATGTCTCTATCTGTAGAATAAAAGAGTGGACACGAGTTAATTCTTGGATGCTCACAGCCCTGAGAGCTTATAATTCTATGGTGTGCCTTCCTAAGAGGATTTTGGCCATAGTTTTTCAAGTTACACGTGTCTCTTCCTCCTAGTTTCTTCTAGCCTGAGCAACTTATAAGAGAAAGGGGTTTATTTTGGGTTTGTGGTTGCAAAGGGTCAATGAGGGCAGAGCCAAGGTAGCAGGTAGCAGGTGACGAGAGAAACAGCTGAGAACACTCATCTCAAATCACAAGCAGGAAACAGAGAATATACTTGAAAGTCTTTTGAAACCTCAAAGTCCATACCCTGTGATGTGTGTCCTCCAGCAAGACAACACTTTCTAATCCTTTCCTAACAACCACCAACTTAAAATTCCAGAGACTTAGACCCAAACATAGACACAGCATCATCCTCCGATGCTCAAGTCTAGCCAAGACAACATTTCTCCCAAAATCCACTGTGAAAGCTTTTGAATAAAATAATTAATTATGAATAACTCTACAATAATTATTGTGAGAAAAATAACCTTGCCCATTTTCTATATCCTCCAAAGTCAACAACACATCCGTGTGTTCTTCCAAGGTGTCTATCTGGGTGTCTGGGTCTTGCCACCCAGTAATCAATGGTGAGGGTATAGGCCAATGTGTGGCACACATAGGAGCAAGGCATTCCTACCCACGTCAATGTTAACTCTCCCAAACATCATGAATAATAATGAAGAAATCAATGGTTTTTTGCTGAAGAGGTCCTTCTGTCCAGTTCTTCCACAGGACCTCTGTGTGCGTGGTCCATTTTCCCTGTGTCGTCCTCTCCCTGGATCCTCTCCTGTAAGTCTCAGCCCCAGATGCTGACCTAGCATCACCGCCCCAACTCTCTCACAGTGTCACCCTGTTTCATGATACCCAGTATTTGTTCCCTGCCAAGTTCCCCACCTGAAGCACTCACTGGATGGTACTGACTTTCTGCCAGACAAATGTGTGCTGCTGTGCACAGCGTGAATCAGGTTTTCTAGCTCCATAAGTCCTTGACCTTTGGATGCAGATGAAGATGGGAGAAGAAAGAGTAGCTATTTCTTTGTTAACTTTTGTGGACTTTTATTCTAAATTACCCCCAACCATGACTTCCAAAGATAAGTAGTGGGTTATTTTCCTTCTACCGTCAACACCTGTTCTTCCAGTGGCGCTCATTTTAAATTCCTCTCAGCAACTGATAAATAGCCAGGAGAGAGAGTCATTCTGTCAAGTGAGAGAGAGGAATACATGATAGAGCTGATGTTTAACTGGATTTCTGAGGGAGATTCATCAGGTCCAGGGAAGGTATTAGTAGGAAACACGTGGGTTCATATTTCAGGCAAATGGGGGGGGGATATGAACAAACACAGAGGTATTCATATCTCCTAGGTATTAAAGACATAAATAAGAGGCCAGCCTTTCCAAAATGTATCTTGAGAGACTTTCAGCTGTCTCCCAACCACCTCTGCCTGTGAGACTGCCAAAAGCCTATGACTCTTAAGGAAAAGCAATATGAGCTCTAAAATGATTCCGTCCATCTCTGCAAACATCCTCCAAGGTACCAGGAGGGTAACAGACAGAAACAGACATGGAAGAGCAACGCTGTATAAAAGGCAGTAGAATCCATATACCAAGTGTAAACCAGAAAAGGGTATCCCTGTCTGTCATCCCATAACTTCTTAAAATGACGTGTATGTGTTATAAGTTACTAAGTGACTATTACTATTTATTTAGCCCCAAAACTTGATATTTAACAAGTAGGTGTATATCTGATGTCAAGTGGTCCTCGGGGCAATAGGATGGGGGAGAGCTTATAAAAGATACATAATTGAATTAGTGAGAACTGACTTTTAAAAAGATAGGAATCCCTGAGGTTTATTGAAGGATGCAGGAAGTTGAGCTCTGTCTGCAGGCTGGGTGGGAGACTGACGGGTAAAGATGCCGGAAGACTGTCACTCAAATAGAAAGAGCAGTATAAGGTGTGGACTGGTTACTTTCCTGCTGTGGTAGTGAAATACCAGAACCATGAGCAGCTTGGGGGAGGAAGGCTTAATGCAGGTTTTGGTTTTATGGGGGATAGGGCCCATCATGGCAGAGAAGGCAGGGCAGGAGTCAGGGAAAACATGGCTACAGAAATCAGAAGCTGACTGATCATACTCATACACACATATGGGAGAAGGGGGAGAGAGAGAGAAAAAAGGAGAGAGAGAGAGAGAGAGAGAGAGAGAGAGAGAGAGAGAGAGAGAGAACAGAAAGTGGGACAAGCAAGGCTAGAAACTCTCAAAGCCCTGCCACAGTGAAGTGCTTTGTCCCGACAAGGCTCCACCTTCTAATGGTTCCCTAACTGCCCCCAAAGGGCTTTACCAACTAGGAACAAAGTATTGGCTACCTGAGCTTCCAGGGAACATTTCTCATTCAAATCACCCAAAAGTGGGAAAACCCTAAACATGTGCAGAATTATCTGTGGAAAACTGAGACGATAGAAACATCTTACGTTTACGCTATCCATCACGGGTGCCATTAGCTACGTGGGGCTATCATGAGTGTTTGAAACGTGGCCAGCACAGCTCAAGAATGTTTTCATTCATTTAAACTTAAATCGCCACCACGGAAATAAACAGACCAGCCAAACATGAACAAGCAAAGCCAGTTTGCTCAGAGATTGCATTAGCAGGGAACTGGCTGCTATTGTCTGTACTTTGGCAGAGACTCCTAGGTAGGCATAACAGAGGGGAAATATTTAGAGTAGAAAATAGAAAGGCTCAGGTGTGCCCCGGTGAGGTTGCTGTTATCGTATGACTGTAGGTGGACCAACCAGAAATGGGGCATCCTATAGATTAGTTGTGTGTGTTGTGGGGGGTGTATTTAGGGAAGTTGTCAGTGATGAATAAAGTCCTGGCAGCCGGGGTGTATTTAGGGAAGCTGTCAGTTACGCATAAAGTCCTGGCAGCTTGAGGCTACTTATTGCAGGAGTTGCCGCCAGGTTTCAAGGTTGTTGGTGAGATGGCAGAGTGGCTTCCAATCTGACTCACTAGGTAGGGAACTGGCATCTGGTCTGGTTACTGGAGATAATAGGTGGCTTTTCTGGACTGACAGAATCTTGTGGGGCGTCGTTCTAATTTATATACGATCTATTCTACTCCCTTCTGTAAATTTGCTTCATGAACAGTTGCTGCAGTATGAAACAAGGAAGTCATGCAATAATAAGAGATTTAGTTTGATGAAACATGGGTAGGTCTCAGGAAAAAGTCAGGGATGAGACTGAGAATCAAGATAAGGGCAGGATGTATAAATCTGGGCACTGGACTATGAAGCCTGTATTTGTTTGAGATGGATAAGAAGCAGGGAACAGCTAAGGGCAGGAAACTATATGATCATATCTTTGCTTTGTAATGATTCAGTCCAATGACTGGAGAGATGGCTCAGAGGTTAAGAATACTGGCTGCTCTTCCAGAGGTCCCGAGTTTAGTTCCCAACAACCACATGGTAGTTCACAACCATCTATAAGGAGATCTGGGGCTGTCTTCTGGCATGCTTGCATACATGCAGGCAGAAGACTGTATACATAATAAAAAAAATTAAATAAAAAGAAACAGAGCCCAAAAAGAAGCTACTAGAAAAGGAAGGCTCAGGTAAGATGTTATAACCATCCCAACAGGAGGAGATGAGCCCTGCACTTTAACACAAGTGTGCATAGAAAGACATGGACAAGGGGAAAACAATTCCCATGAGCAATATTGGGTTCTAGAAATAAGACGGGCTGTAACGGATGTCTTCACAAGTCTAGATGGCAGACGGTAGCTCTTTAGAGGGCTAGAGAGTAAGGAACTAGCATAGTGGAAGCAGGGGAAGAGGCAAGATGATGAACTGGAGTTTTAAAAGCACAGGGGCTGGAGGGATGGCTCAGCAATTAAGAGCACTTGTTGCTCTTTCAGAGGTCCCACATTCAGGTCCTACCACCCACATAGTAGCTCACGATTATCAGATACTCTAGTTCCAGGGGACTTAATGCCCTTCTCTGGGCTCTCTGGGAGCTACACAGATGCAGGAAAATTTGAATATACACAAAATAAAAAAAATCTAAATAAAGAAAGATTCAACAAGTGAATCAGAAGACACCAAAAAGTATGTTTTTAAATGAAAAGACCCAAAAGTCATTCATAAGAACAGACACTCATAATAATTTACATTTTCTGATTAGTAAATAATCATATTTTGCATAAAAAGCAGTAAGTTATACTTGACAGTTTTCAGAGACACAGTTCAATTAAAACATTCCTCTTTATATAAGCAGCGACATCTGGTGTCTATCTGTCTGTCTGTCATTGACGTCTTCTTCCTCTTCTTAGATTTTTTTTCTGACTTTGTTATCTGACAAGCATAGGTTTTATCAGCTAATTAAGATTTAAAAAACAAATCTAATAAGTGGTGGCCCCAGTAGTACGGCTTCCTAAGAGCAGGATGAATGCTCTTGTTCAGATATTGAAGCATGTTCTGCTTTGAGGTATAGAACCTAGGTGTCCCCCCTAGATTCACAGTCAGCTGGCGTCTCTTCTGAGTTACCAGAGTCAAGACAACTTTCTGTTCTCATTTCACTGTTTTTCTTTCTTCTTGTTACTTTTGTTTCTCCCATAAAATACAGTCAGTAGACTAACCCCCTGCTTAGCTGATAATTCAACTCAAGATCCTCTACAAAAAAGACCCTGAGAGGCTATCAACCAAACCTCCGTCATAAACATATTAAAAGGAGAGGGGCAATTAAACTGATTGCAGATGTGGAATACTCAAACAGGGCCATCCATCTCTGTGCTCCTTTCTCTCTGCATTCCAAACCTCACAGAGAACAAAGCAGCCACACACAAGATTTAGTTCAAAATCATTGGCTGTCTTTACAGCAATGTCACCAGGGAAATGTATGTTAATACGAAGGTAAATTCAGCCTCAGGTGTCTGGTTCTCAGCCGGAAGGAATGGCATTAATTAGCTACAGTTCTAATTGTCAGAGCCAAAGAGGAGTGTCTCACTGCCATGGTGACTCAGAGCCATGCTTTGTACCTGAGAATTTTCAGAACTCCAAATAATCCTCTAAAGGTGGCTGTGGTTGAGAAGACAATGATCCAGAGCCATCCTGGTGGTGAATTCTTTCCCTAGGATTTGGGCCAACCTGGAAAGAGATCAATACAGCACTCAGATAGATTTATTTCCAGTGGACAAATCACACATGGGAAGGTCACCTAATGCAATTCTGAAGGCGTGTCCACTCCCTTTCTGCTCCCTCCCACTGCCTTTCTTGGAAGCAGGACAGGCCTTAAGAGGGGTCTCTGGAACCCGTGGAGGTCCCTTCTGCTCCCTTTTCTTTTGTAGACTATATTCTGCCCTCTTCCTCCTGGGGTCCCATCACATAAATAAGTGCTTATCTATCCCCTAAGGAATGACGTTAGCACTTTCAGGAAACAGCTTATGCGGTGAGCTGAGAGAAGTAGGCATTAAGTTCTTTTCATGTTATTTCATTTAGAGGCTCTGTATCTGTGCAGAGATTTTTGGCAAGTGAAACAACTCAGTTCAAGCTGAAGTAGGCAGAAGAGATTCAATCACAGCACGCAACAGCTCACGGGGCCAGGAAGATCAGAAAACCAGGCCTGGAGAAAACACAGAGGGAAAGGGGCCCCTTCTATCATGAAAATAACAGCAAAGGGCAGAAAGAACCAAACTTCTGAGCCCCTGGTTCCTCAATCAGAGCCTGACAAGGCCAGTGGATGTGGGCCCTGATTCATACAGCTTCTGCAGCATCATAACCCCAAACATGACTGATATCCACAAGTCATGTGCCAAAGAAAAGACAAGAGCCTTCCTCTAGACATCAAAAGTATGCATAGCAGGGTAGGAGGGGCATTCCGGGGGAAATATGCGCAAAACTAAAATGGAAAAAGTTTCTCATTTGTGTCAGAGATGGACATTACAAACCCCAATGTTGAAGGCTCGCTTCAGAGTTGATGGTGCTATTGATTGGAGCAGGCTTACCTGGAGGAAGTAGTACGTGTGTCATTGAGAGTTACATCTGGTACCCAGTCCCTTCCTCACTTCCTGTTTCTTGTCCATTCTGAGAATAGATTCTTCCTGTACATATTCCTGCCTCCATAATATTCTACCATGCCATGGATTGGTTCCGTGCTTGGTGCACAATGGACTGAGCTCTTTGAAGCCATGGGCTCATAGCTTCAACTGTTTGTTAAAATTTATTTATTTAAAAAAACAAACAATCTCGTTTTCATTTTACATACCAACCCCATCCCACTCCTTCTCCTCCTCCCCATCCAACCCCACTCCCTCCCCTCCTCCCCATCCAACCCCCCTCCACTCCTTGGAGAGGGTAAGGCACATTGTTTTGGGAAAGGTCCAAGGCCTTCCCTACTATATCTAAGCTGAGCAAGGTATCCATCCAAAGGAAATGGGTTCCAAAAACCCAATACAAACAATGGGGATAAATCCTGGTGCCACTGCCAGCGGCCTTGCAGTCTGGTCCAGCCATACAGCTGTCAACCACATTCAGAGGGTCTAGTTTGGACCTACGCTGTTTTCTTCCCTATCCAGCTGGAGTTGATAAACTCCCATTAGCTCAGGTAAACTGCTTCAGTGGATGAACCCATCATGGTCTTGAACTCTTTGTTCACATTCTCACTTCTCCCACTCAACTGGACTTTGGGAGCTCAGTCCATGGCTCTGATGCAGGTTTCTGCCTCTTTTTCCATCAGTTGCTGGATGAAGGTTCTATGGTGATATTTAAGTATTCATCAGTCTGACTACAGGGCAAGGCCAGTTCGGGCATCCTCTCCTCTATTGCTTAGGGTCTTAGCTGGGGTCATCCTTGTGGATTCTCTAGTGCCAAGTTTCTTGTAAGAAACATGACTTCAAAAAAAAATTAAAAAAAAAAGAAACATGGCTTCAGTTGTTTTTATGAGACATTTGCTCATAGCAACTCAGCCTGACAAGACAGGAATGACAGACACAGACTTGAAAACTGTCAAAGGCAAAGCAGTTTATGACAACGTTAATAATAGTCATTTGTTCATAAACGTGCACCAAAGGGGTCTTCCGCCTTTGTTTCAGTAGGGTGTCCAAAGCTGTTAGGAAGTTTATCCAAAGAAGTACTGTGTAGCAGCAGGCTTTTAATGGGAAAGTGCTGGAAATAGAAAGACTTTGTCATTGGTATTAAACTATACATGGCAATACTTTATAGGCTACAAGGGGACAAGCTAGTGGTTCGGAACATTTCAAAAAAGAAGGGATCTGGTCCATGTCAGGAGAGAGAAACCTCTGCACCAAACATTTTGTGAGGCAAGATGGGATCAAGAAGGGTTTTATAGAGGTGGTTCTTTTGTCACTCTGTCTGCCATAACAGAGAGTGTCTGGAAGTCCAGGAGAAAAATGAGAGTATTGGTTGACATAGATTAAAAAGGCAGGGAGGGCAGGCGTGGGGATACAGGATTTCTTTTCTGACATCTTTCTGCTACCTCAGCCAGATTTCCCCAGTTTGACTGAAGAAACAACTTCCCACGTGCTTGCTTAATCCTCATTTCCTGACTGTGGGTATAACTAGGGCATTGTGCTTTGTATCATTTGAGACCATGGGCAAGTTGCCTTCCATGAAATCAGATGCTAGACACTGTGGGGGGCACAAGTCAGGGGCTACCTAAAACCTCTCCAGACGTCAGGGAGGCTGCCATTGAAAAGGACTAAAGACACTGGGCGCTCCCTGACAGTGGTTTCATAATATGAAATTACAGAATCATTCTCAAAACTGCCCAAGGGGCACCCAAAGGCTTTCAGGTTAATAAATGTACTTGCTATCACCTCTTCCTGGAATGTATACGCTGGAGTTGAGGATCAAGGTTGAAATGAAGGGGGAGTGGCAGAAGCTGAGGGTGTTAGAAAATAGGTAGGGAAAAAAAAATCAACATTTCTACCTAGCCCAGTGCAAACTTTACAGAAATACACATACTTGAATCCTGTTTATCTTTCAGGGGGGGGAAGGGGGCGGGAAGAGAGCGAGAGATACCCATTATCTCAATCACACATTAGATTTGTCCTATATTCCTTATGAATTGATCCAGTCAGTCTTTCTCATGCAATGTTAATTTGGAATGCTAATGTGGGTCTCTGTCTCTGTCTCCTTTCATCGCCTGATGAAGGTTAATATTCAGGAGGATGCCTATAGGTTTTTCTTTGGGTTCTCCTTATTTAGCTTCTCTAAGAACCCGAATTATAGGCTCGATGTCCTTTATTTATGGCTCGAAACCAAATATGAGTGAGTACATCCCATGTTCCTCTTTTTGGGTCTGGCCTACCTCACTCAGGGTGGTGTTTTCTGTTTCCGTCCACTTGCCTGCGCTGAGGCTGTCAGTGTGTTTATTTCTGTGCTCATTTCTTACAGATTATGAAGAGAACAAGAATGGATCTAGGAGATAATATCATAGGGGGAAAATCATGTCAGGCTAAATCTGCTGTTATTAAGCCTTGCTATTGTTTGTTTGACAGTGCTGGGCATGCTAACAAACATTTGATTGTCATGTGTTGTCATAGATGATTTTCTATCTTGTATTTCCTATCTATCATGTGTAATAAATTGTCTCCAAACTTAAGAAAAAAAAATTTGGAATGCTAAGCACCAACTCCTTTCACATGATGCCTCCTGCTCCCATAAAAAAAGAAGGGAAATGAAGCAAAGGCAACTCAGTTTCTCCACTTGTTTCAGTTAAAATTCAAACCTCTTATAAGGAATATCTTTAAAAGGCCCCTCACATTGAGACTTTTAAATAAATATTAAATATCCATATCTCTAAAATGCTCACAGCTTTGAGAAAAGGGCCAAAGGGGTCTTTTTTTTTTCTAGTTACCTAGCTGTGAATCCAGAAGGCTGTAATTCATAATTTGAATGGCATGTGTATGCTCTCTGATATTTTCTGAAGGTAGAAGATGATATTAAATTTTCTTTAAAACAAAACCAAATAAAAAGGTCCTTTTTTTTCCTACAGAAAAAGTTTTAGTTCGAACAAAACAGCTTTTCATCTTGTTTATTAAATTCACATCTGTACACAAATTGTCTTTGTTTATAGAGCTTGGGCGTTCTTATGATTGCTGTTTATTCCTGTCGTTTTGCAATTCCGTGATGTGGCTGTTGCCTTGGTAATGAAAAACCGGGCTCAGTCCTTTTAAGATGATAACCATCTCCATTCCACGTTATTTACTGGATTTCATTCATGTATATTCTCCTTTCTGTTTTTCTCTTTTATGAATTTAAAGTTACTCTTTCCTTTGTCACCCTGATTTCCATTTTCTAAATACTTTCCAAACTGTCAGTATTTCTTACTTGTTCTATTGAAATGGAAAAATAAGCCCAAGGATTTTATACAAAATAGAAAAATAGACATTTGCATTTGTATTGTAGCCATTACTGCAGTGACTCACCAGACTCAGCCCGTACAGAAAACCCCCAAATGACTGCCTGAGCTCTTGGATCTGGAGATCCCAGGAGGAAACAGGAATTGTGGGGCACCCGAGCACCTGATGGGGCTCCTGGCAGTCAGCCCTATCGCTCCAGTACTTAGGGGGTCACTGTCCTCAGGATCAGCTAGTTTTTAGTGGCTACCCGATGAAGTGAAGGTACCATAGCAGCTAGTAGAGTGTCTTGGTTTTCCATGGGTGGCTATAGGTGGGAGGCTACACACCTAAACAGGAAACTGTAAAGATCCTCAGTTGTAAAGGGATGTAAATGCTGATCTGTGACCCAGAGAGAGAAGACTGTTCAGAATTCCCTGAGCCAATGACTTGTGGTGTCACTGATTGGGATTTTGGATTGATTCAATTAGAGATGGAATCAGAGTTCTCACGAAGAAGAAGTGTGGAGTAGTTTTACTCAGGACTCCATGCCCTGTAAAGTAGGTCCCTCGGGTCCCATAGGCAGATCAAAGTAGGTTTCGGAACATTGAGGAGCCTGTTCTAGTTTAAGGACTGCAGATTGTGTGTTGCTCTAAAGAGAGTCTAGGACCTTTCGCATGCTCAAAGAAAGCATAGGACATGTTGCATTTTCTCTGGCATATTCACATTTATGTCTACTGTGCTAAAGTATTAGCAACTTTCTCTTTCATTTCCACAAGATCCCAATATCATTGATAAATTGCCAAACCTGGTTGATTTATCCTACAAAAGAATAAGAATCACTGATTTGGCCCAACACTCTAATTCCACACAAGCAGTCCATTACAATGTTAGTTTATACATTGTAGAGCATAAGAAAATGGCTTATTCACAAGGAACTCAGGACCATGAGGGGTACACCCACACACACACTGAGACAATGGGGATGCTCTATCAGGAACTCACCAAGGCCAGCTGGCCTGGGTCTGAAAAAGCCTGGGTTAAAACCAGTCTCACTGAACATAGCAGACAATGAGGACTACTGAGACCTCAAGAACAATGACAATGGGTTTCTGATCCTACTGCACCTATTGGTTTTGTGGGAGCCTAGGCAGTTTGGATGCTCACCTTACTAGACCTGGATGAAAGTGGGTGGTCCTTGGACTTCCCACAGGGCAGGGAACCCTGATTGCCCTTTGGGCTGATGAGAGAGGGGGACTTGATTGGGGGAGGGGGAGAGAAAGGGGAGGCGGCGGTGGAGAAGAAACAGAAATAAATAAATAAAATTCCTAACCCCCCCAAAAAAAGAAAAGAAAATGGCTTATTCAAATAAATGGCAATCATACCGCACAAAAATCTGAAAATCAAGCAAAATTCTCCAGGTTTTATTCAGATATTAACTTTAATTGTCAAAGTCAGCTTTGTCACAGAATTGGAAGTCATGTACAGTCATGGAAGATAGCTAGTATTCTGAGATCTGTTTAAGATGAAAGAAGTACGCTTATGCATTATGATTCATAATTAAGACTTTCAAATCATTCCTCTTCCCATTCATAAGATTCTAAGGAATAAGAAATTCTATGATGGACAATTAGCAGGTTGAATCCAAGTTGTCAAACTGTTTGAGCTTTGACTAGGTCCCAGACATTTTGCTACATGTTGTGAGACACATACAATAGATAATATTGAAAGCAGACAAATCTGTACTAGATCATAGGAAGCTTCAAAGACTATAGGATCACAAGAGCAGTAAAACAATACAAACACTCACTGAATATACAGGACACGATCATTTATAAAGGTATTTTAGTTTTCTGCAATTCCACGCACCTGGGATAGTTAAATTCTAAAGAAATACTGTGACTGCCATCTTACTTGTAGCTTTTAGACTGGATGTGACAGGCACAGATTAGTTGACAATTTATTATATGCCATTTTATTCTGAAGTGATTTTAACTTTTTATACTATGGAAAGATATCTAAAACATAAAACGCTTCTATATGAAACACTGAAAGAAGTTCTGGGCAATTGTAAGCTGGCATTGAGCTGCAGCTCCTGAAGAGAAGCTGCACAGTGTAACTATATAAAAAGTCAGGACAAAAGGCTGCTGAAAACATGGGTGACTGACCTTAATAGGCATTTCCCAAAAGAGACTATAAAAGTAGCCAACTAGAGCATCAGGAAAATGTCAAATGTCATTAAGCATCAAAAAAATGCAGCTCAAAGCCACAAGGAGATAGCCGTTTTCGAACGGCTGTTATCAAGGGACAGAAAGTGAATGCTAGCAAGGATGCAGAGAAAGGGAATGTCTCACACACTGTTGAAGGGACTAGAAGCAAGGACTGGCTTATGGGAAACAGTACAGAGCTCTCTCACTGTAAGAAAAGAACTACCATATGATCCAGTCATCTCATGACTAGATCTCCTAAGGAATTAAAATTAGTATGCCAAAATACTGAACTAGCATAGCATTATTTAATTGTTTGATTTTCATAATAATCAAGGTTTATAGTTAACCAACTGTCCACTGATGGATGTATGGACAAGAAATGGTGGTACTTACACAAAGTTGAGTATTGTCAGTCATAGAAAGAATGAAATGCTGTCATTTCAAACAACGTGAATGGGAGTGGAAGGCACTATGTTAAATGAAACAAGCCAGGCACCGAGGCTATAGCCTGCATGTTGCCACATATATATGGAAATGAAAGTTTATGGGGCATTTTCTTGATTGATCGTTGTTGTGGGCTGAGAAGATGTTCCCTCTGGGCAAGTGGTCCTGGGTGCTATAACAGGACAGGCTGAACAAGTCCTGGAGAGCAAGCCAGTAAGTGGCATTCCTCAACTTTCTCTGCTTCTGCTCTTGCTCCAGGATTCTGTCCTCCTTGAGTTCCTGTCCTGACTTCTTCAAGGATGGACTATAAGCTATAAGATGAAATAGCTCATTTTCTTCTGGTCATGGTCTTTATCACAGCAATAAAAACCAAGCTAATATACCTGACCCCAGTGATGTACTTCCACCAACAAGGCCCTGCCTTCTAAACCTCCTCAAACAGCATCGCCAGCTGGGGACCAACTGCTCAAACACCAGAAACTGTGGGGAAGGGAGGGATTTCTTACCCAAACCACCACAGCTGGCAAGAGTTAACTGAACATTCTGAATAGGTAATAAAAAGGGTTTCAAACGTTCCCAACACAAGAAAATAGTGAATATTTGAAATGATGGATATGATAATTAGCCTGGATGTTCATTATAGTTGTATAAACACATTGTGATGTCACACAGCACCACACATGTCCAATTAGTTTATATTAACAATAAATATTATAGAAGGTCTGCAAGCTTTGTTGACACATGTTTATAATACACACTGTGTGGAGATAATTCCTTTATTTGCTACCACATCACTTAAAACTATTGGTCTTTGCAGCCCATTAACATACTTGGTAACAATTTATTAAGAATCTATGTGTAACAAGGTGTTCTGATTGTAAAGCTGCTACAACCTTATCATCTAGGTCCGATGACATTTTGGGGCACATAATACATAATTTTTGAAGTGTTAAAAAGAAACATTTGCACAAAAATCCAAGTAGTTTATTCCAATAATCAAAAGAGTCCATTTTCACTAATTTTAAAGACACTAATAATTTTGTTTCCTCTCCGAATTAATCAATCATTCATCCTCTCCTACCCTGCCTGGTTTTTGGAAGCTCCTTCTATCAATCACTTCAGCAGCCCTAATGACTGGGGCTGGTCTCACTTTGGGTTGAATGTATGAAGGCACATGCCATGGGGCTGGATGCTACATGTGAGCACACGTTGCACAGATGACTCATCTCAAACACAGTTCACATCAGAGCCTGGTGACAGAAGTCCCTTTTGCCCTTAGAAAGAGGGAAGGGACTAGCTTCCTGCTCTGCCGGTGCCTAAGTGCCTCAATGTTCCAGGGAGATGTGTTTAACCTTCCCCAATCCTCTGCAAGTAATCACTTCTTCAATGGTCTTTTAAGAACCTCTACGTCAGGGTTAATTGGGTTTAATTCACCCTGCTGGCCCTGAAGGATACATACACTGACTTTCTACTAATAAACCCAGTTTCCTCTGCCCTAATTGGAAGCAAGTATTGAAGACCTTTATAATAAGTTCAGCTCCTGAGATAGGAGTAGCCAGGTGTGACAACATAAGGCATCCATTGGGGTAAGGGCTGGAAGACAGTCCTGCAGACCTAAGACAGGATCTAAAACTCTGAGTTCAAAGATTGTTTCTAAGAGTGTCCCCCATCAACTTTAACTCAAAATGTTGTTGGTCCACTTACTGGTTATTTTTTTGTTGCCATGGTGAAACACTATGACCAACACAACTTACAGAAGGGAGAGCGCTTTGGTGCTATAGCAGAGGAGGAGTCCATAATGATGGGAGGCATGGCAGCAAACAGCTACAGTAGGAAGCTGAGTGATCACATCTTCAACTTCAATCATGAAGTAGAGAGAGAGCGAGAACTGGAAGTAGGTGAGGTTGTGAACTCTCAACGCCCAGCACCAGTGATGTTCTTTCTGGTAGATTGTATACCACCTACCCAAACAGTACCACCGAATGAGGATCAAGCGCTCCAACACCTGAGCCTATGGGGGGGGGGTGGCACTTCTCATTCAAACACCACAGTCCTCATAACCAGGTCTATATGGTTTTGGAGGGGAGCATATCTTGATTTTTTTTTTCTACTCTTTCTGGATCCAGCTCCGAGCTAAGTTCTCATACTCAGATCCTGACTACAGGCTTACCTCTCCTAAGAGACTACCCTCTGCTCTTGGTATGTCCCAAGAGAATACCCAGTTCTGTGGACAGATTCACATTTGGAAGCAAAGAATCAAATTGCCACCAACACAGTTATGAGGTAACCCAGCAGGGCATTCCTATGCAACTCAAGAATCACACTCTTTTGGAGCATGAACTAAAGTAGATCCAATTCTCTTAATAAAAATGTTATTCTGCAAACCTAACCTTATAGCCAAAATAATTCCTTGGCTATGCACACCTATGCTCCAAGGTGACTGACTTCCTTTTTCCCATCAGCCTCCTCTTCATTAAATCTACTGGTCCTGATAAAAAGGTGATCAATTCTGAGGAGTAATTATTTCTATTCAGAGAGTTTATCCTAACTGAAATTTTTCTTCTGATACACTTGCATTGGTACAGCTGTTGAAATAAAAAGTGAAAATCTCATCTATGAAACATTCTGGTGTCTTCTGGTACTTTCTTTCCTAAGAATACTATAAAATGCTCTTTCAGCCAGTCTTCCCTGTACTTGAAAATTCGTCTAATTCTTCAAGATATTGGGAGTCAAATTTAAACCTAAAATACGCCATCAATCATTCCAGCTCTCTTAGTCATCCTGATGTGAACTTTTCAATGAGGCCATTTCCAACAACAGACATACACTGAACGTTTTAGTCAGTGACAGATAACATACACCCCACGATCCCATCAGACTATATTGCTCAGTGACACCATAGCCAACGTAGTCTATGTGACTGCACTCTGCATAATGTTCACAACAGGACTGACATCAGAAAGATGTATTTCTTAGGAACTGTTGCTACTAGAAATCACTGTACAACTTTTTGTGTTTTTGTTTCTCTTTTTGATTCTTGCTTTCCTTGTAGGCATATACATGGTGTCCCCTCTGGTCTGAATTCCCTGCCTCCTCTTCTCCCTGTGTGATCCAGCCTCTCTCCAAGAACCCCTACAATTGGCAACCCCCCCTCAATCTTAAGTAGATGAAACACTTATTTTTATATTTATGTAGCACATTAAACTACCAGACTTTATATATTAATCATTATTTATCTATCTCAATGACTAGCTTATACATTTCTGGGAGGAATCATTTTGGTTGATAATCTTAGTGTCTAAGATGGTGCCTGGGACACAGCAGCAACAAGATGTGTTAAATAAATGAATGCATGGGGTTTTTTGTTTTTTATTTTTTTATTTTTATTTTTTGAATGCATAGTTTTGACTGAGCAGATTCAAAGTAAGAAATGGAAATTGGACAGAGGAATGAAAACGCAATGAAATTATGAGGAAAGGAAGATTTCTGAGGCTAGGAGAGGGAAATGCTGAGGACATTTATCTTGAGAAAGGCAGAATGTAAGAGAGCTTTTCACACACATGATGTGTTTTCTCAGCTATAAATAGGCACACTTAAGAGACATGCTAGAATTATATCTAAAGGATATACTTAAGCAAGAAGAGTTTTTTTTTTTTACCATAGCTGGGACCATAAAACGTCTTTCCCAATATATTAAAAGACATCTTATGCCTAGAAATAGGTTTTAGATGAGAGGAGAAAACCATCTGATTTAGTAGTTTGAGAGGAACATATACCTAAAGCAAAATGGGAATGTAGTTATCAGTATAAAGGAACAGGGTCCTGCCATCTCCCAAGCAGTGATGGGAAAGCTTAATAGTAAAGCCACTGACGTGGGAAAGTCACTGATATGGGAAAGTCACTGACATGGGAAAACCACTGACATGAGAAAGCCACTGATGTGGGAAAGTAACAGACGTGGGAAAGCCACTGACGTGGGAAAGCCATTGATGTGGGAAAGCCACTGACATGGGAAAGGCACTGACGTGGGAAAGCCACTGGTGTGGGCTGTATCATTCTGGCTTCACCTTTTGCTACTTATCTCTGATCACTTGGTTTGGATCTAGGCACCTAAATCCCACGTGCCTCTGTCTTGTTATCTATCTAACGGTGATGTTAATTGATGATGCCATCTAGAGTGGTTACGAGGATCAAGAAGATGAAACCCTTACATATTCGCACCCAAGAATTCAATGATGGAATCCCAGCAACAATGCTGTTATTCTGCGCAGAGGAAACCCGTCATCTGTGCCCTTACAGCAACCTCCCAAGGGTCCCATATAAAGCGAGATACATTTCTTTTGTGTCATTGTGACCAAAATACCCAAGCAACACAACTTAAGCAGGGAGATCTTTACATTGGCTTTTCAAAACAGTTTCAGAGAGTCTCCATCGGCGATGTGCTTCAGACAATGGCAGTTGAAGTGTGAGCTGGATGCTATTCACATGAAAGGCCAGGCAACAGTGGGACCAGAAACAGGGGCAGAACATTCATCAAACACCCACCACAGTGGCCTGCTGCCACCAGGCAGGTTCTGCCTCGCGAATGATCCAGAGCATTTTAAATAGTGGGATAAAGACCAAGAGATCAAAACATAAGTTTGTGAGGGACATTTCAGATTCAAAGTTCGGCAGAGGGGCTGGGAACTCCTAGTTGTTGTGCAATAGAATTTAAAAAAAAAAAAAAAAACTACATAAAGAAATCAAAACTGGAATCTCTATAATCTATAAACCTTAATAACAGAAGAATTAAACCTGTTTTCCTTAGCCCTTTTTTAATTATGAAAGAAAAGTAATATTTTTTATATAGTGGACATCCTCTTAAGGCCAAAGCATAAGTCATGCTTCTTTATTTAAAGCTGGAGTGTTCTAGGCCTTGAATAGAAAGTGAAGTGGGCACCGTGACCGCTAAAAGAGAACTGAAAATTCTTTGGCCTTCTAAGTTCTTCCAAGGAGCTTCAGCCCTGGAGAGTTCTGCTCCCATCCAAGTGGCCTACATGAAATGGTATGTAGGGAAGTCTCCACTGAAAAACTTGTGTGTGTGTGCGTGCGTGCGTGCGTGTGCATGTGTGTGTGCTCTGTTAGACAGTGGGAACCCCGAAGCTCGGAGGGCTCATGTTAGTATTTTTCTATCACTGAGAATGTTTAGAAATTTGGTCCCTTGCCATATATCCGAAGAAAATTTTTGTTTTAATTTTTTTTACTTCCAGGAATAAAATGCAATTATAATTTAGTAATGAGATGAAAACCTTAAAAGATTATAAATCACAATTCTGAAGACTTAAGAAGTTATCCATCCATTCGCACTTGGAGACTGTGTCTGACTCTCCTGCTCCTAAGAGGATTATCTCACAGCAAGAGGGAAGGTTTGCTCTGCACAGGCTCCGCCCTCTAGGATTTGATTCATGCTAATCTCTTTCATCCTGTACTGTATGGTATTATGTCTCCTCCTCTGTGTAGCAGATTTAAAAAAAAAAAACTAATAACTGGGCGACTGTGAATCCTTTGGCACATCATAAATAACAATGCCTCATTTGTGGTTGAATATTAAGAATTCTCATAGTGCTTGCTGTTTAAAATATCTCTTAAATGTCCACAATTGAATTAAGGCCTTATGTTCGAGCATGAACCATAAAATTAGTTGGAAGTACCAATGTTCTGCAAATCAGGGCTTAAAAATAAAACAGAAAAATTTCAACATGAAAAAATTGAAAATCTCAGCTAAAAGTCAGGCTTTGTGTTTCCTCGTGGTCTTAATTATATCAAAGCTCTATTTAAGAAACAACATAAGGCAAGGAAAAGAATCCCACCCTTATTGTCGATAAGATTCTTTACAATAACAAACAAAAATCTCCTAATTTAATCCAGATAAAACAGAACTTCACAAAGAATGTCATACACTGATGTGTGTTTATTTCAATTTCTAAATGGACATTAAGATTATGTTTCATTGTCTTCTAAGTTTTTGTTGGTTTGGTTCGGGGTTTGCATTTTGTTTGTTTGTTTGTTTGTTTAGACAGAGTCTCTCTATGTCACTCTGACTCTCTTGGAACTCTATAGGTAGACCAGGCTGGCTTTGAACTGATGGAAATCCTCTTGCCTGGACCTCCAGAGCACAGGATTAAGGTCATGCACTGCTCTAAATAAGACAGGCTACAGAATGGAGACAGATTTTTATCAACTACACATCTTACTGATTGGTAATATCCAAAATGTATAAAGAACTAAAAAAAAACTGGATATCTAGAAAACAAATAACCTAATTTTAAAAATGGGATACAGATCTAAACAGAGAACTCTCAAAAGAGAACACTCACGTGGCTGAGGAACATTTAAAGGAATGTTCAACACAGTATTATCCATTCAGAATGCATATCTAGATTGCTTTGAGATTTCATCTTTCACCTGTCAGAATGGCCAAGATCAAGAAAAAAGTGACAGCTCCATCCTGCTGGCATAGATGTAGAGAAGGAAGCACTCACCCGCTGCTGACGGGAGTGCAAACCTATACAGTCGCTATAGAAATCAGCGTGGCAGTTCGTCAAAAAAGATAGGAATCAATCTACCTTAAGATCTAGCTACACCTTTTGGCATGTACCCAAAAGGTACTTCATCCTACCGCAGAGACACTTGTTCACTGCTGCTCTATTCAGAATAGCCAGAATTGGAAGCACCCTAGGTCAGCCCCATGCAGCCTCCCTAGTTTTAGGTTTAGGCTCTTTGAGCTCCTATGAGCTCAGGTTTGTTGATGCTGTGGGTTTTCTTGTGATGTTCATGACCCCTCTGGCTCCTGCAATTTTTCCTTCCTTTCTTCAGCAGGATTCCCTGAACTCAGCCTAATGTTTGGCTGTGGGCCTCTGCATCTGTTTCCTTTACTTGCTGGGTGAAGCCTCTCTTAATGGCAAATGGGCTAGGCACCAATCTATGAGTATAGCAGAATATCCTTAGGCATCCTTACATTGATTTTTTTTTTTTTCTCTAGTGTGTTTGGTTCTATTCTAGATCTCTGGGGTATCCCACCTCTGGGTCCTGGCTCTCAAGCCAGCATCAGGGGTAAGCTCACTCTCCTGGCATGGGTCTCAGGCTAGACAGTCATTGGTTGGCTATAGATCAAGGGTTAGATGGTTGGGTTGGTGTCTCAGTCCCTCCACTGAAAGTCTTGCCTGGTCACAGGAGATGACCAGTTCAGACTCTGTAGTCACTTTTGCAAGGAGTCTTAACTGTAATCATCCGTGTAGGTTCCTTGGAGTTTCCCTTGCACCAGGTTTCTACCTCATCCCCAAATGTCCCACCTTTCCATCATCTGTTTCAGTACTCTCCCTCTCTATCCCCACCTCAACCTGATCCCTCATATTTCCATACACACCCACCTCCGGTCCACCCATGAAATACCTTTAATTTCCCATTCCCAAAAAGATCTGTGTATCCCATCTCGGGCCCTCCTTGTTATCTGACCTCCCTGAGTCTGTGGGTTGTAGCATGGCTATTCTTTATTCTACAGCTAATATCCACTTATGAGTGACCATGTTCGTCTTTCTGGGTCTGGGCTACCTCACTCAGGATGATTTTTTTTCTAGTTCCATCCATTTGCCTACAAAGTTCATGATGTCCTTGTTTTTGATAGCTGAGTAGTCCTCCATTGTGTAACTATATCACATTTCTGTATTCATTTCTCAGTTATCTTCCTCTTACTTTATGAGAAGGAACAGGATTGTTACAGTGGGTGTTTTGCTTTGTGTGTGCTATGGACTGCAAGTGTCCCCACTAGGCCATTTTGCATGTAAATCTAATCATGTTCAGGACTTAAATTCAAAGAACCCAGAATCCTTTGTGACAGTGGATTTCTACTATTCTGCTCCTTTGGAGAAGCATCCGGTCCTGGGTTTGTTTCTCCAGCCGTGGACATTATAGTTAACCTAGAACCTGGCCCTAAACTCATATTCAGCATGTCTACAGCACATCTCTCTTCACCTGAACTGAGCTATACGCTCCCACCTCTGAACAAGGATACTAGTTTCCCTGCCTCATAATGATCGAACGTAAGCAGTGTCTATTCAAGCATATTCCCAAAAACTGGGGGACTAGAACATTTCGTCCAGACTGAGTTTGTTTCAGGTTCATGCACAGTAAGACAAGGCCACATCTTCAGGAACCTTTTAGGGAAGAGCCCCTATTGGTCATCTATGCCTATGCATAGTTTCATGTGCATATAATTAAAGTCAAATATATTATGGGAAGGGACAAGCAATAGAAAAATGAATATATAACTTAATCTGCTAATATCAAAATAGAGAAAAACTCAGACTACACCCCAAGTAATCAGCTTCTTCTTTCTACGATCCCTCGCAAAGAAACCTGAGAATAATCAAAAACTTTGAGTATCTTTACTCATGAGGTCTGCTATCAGTTTTGACAGTCTGTCTCTAATCTATATTATGCCTTTGCTTCGAATTATCTTGCTTCTTTTGCAAATCTGTCAGAACCTTTAAATTCAATTCTTTTTTTTAATTTTTTTTTTCATTTTCAAGACAGGGTTTCTCTGTAGCTTTTGGTTCCTGTCCTGGAACTAGCTCTTGTAGACCAGGCTGGCCTCGAACTCACAGAGATCCACCTGCCTCTGCCTCCCGAGTGCTGGGATTAAAGGCATGCACCACCACTGCCTGGCTAAATTCAATTCTTTACATAAGAATATGATAACACCTGCTTCGGAATCTGACTGCTAGTAACAACAGCCTCCACCTTCTCCTTCTTAACCAGTGATCAGGCAAGTATCAGTGTTAAGTGTATAACAACCTAGAAATACCAACCCCCTGTGAACTTTGCAAACTATATATATGGAGCTATTATTCTAAACCAGCTTCCATATTATTTCACCATTGTCTTACTGAGGTATATCAAAGTTTGATAGCCTTCATTACTGAGCAACTTTTCATGCCTGCTTGTAGCCAGGCGGAGGGCCCTTGTTCTTTTCAGTCACCAGCTAGTTTAGACCCCAAATAATCACATGGAAACTGTATTATTTAAATCACTGCTTGGCCCATTAGCTCTAGATTCTTATTGGCTAACTCTTACATCTTAATTTAACCCATCTCCATTAATCTGTATATGGCCACATGACAGTGGCTTACCACCAAAGATTCAGCATGTCTGACTCTGGCAGCTCCGTGGTGTCTCTCCTTCACTCTGCCTTCTTCCTCCCAGCATTCCATTTAGTTTTCCCCACCTACCTAAGTTCTGCCCTATCAACAGGCCACTGCAGTATGTTTATTCATTAATGGCAATCACAGCACACAGAAGAGACTCCCACACACATCACCTGCCCTCAGGTGACCAAACATTGGTCAGGGCTATTCATCGCTTTACGTGTGGTATACTGTTTAGTACTCTGCATTGTGCTTGGGACTGTTCACAAGTTCCTCTTTGGAGTTATATTTACTAGCATAAAAAATAGATGACTCTCAAAAAATCTATTTTGGCAAAAAATTCAAAATTACTCTGAATTCTTTTTGACCAAATGCCTTATTTCTAATAACGTAAATTGTTCATTTATAAAATAAAACTGATGTGATTTCTTTTCAACCATCATTAATGTCTGTTAATTCATTTTATGGAGTGGTATTAATAGCAATTAATATTTGCTGTTCACAAAGCCATTTCACATGCTTTACAATAGCAGCAAATTTAAGGATAGCTTCAGATGTTTAAAATAATGAAGTAAATTTATAAGGAAATGTCTTCAGTTATAGGCACTACAGAAAACTGAATGAGGCTTAAAAGATAACAGGTTAAGAAAGGAGCCACTTGGCTGACGAGAAGCCAAAAACAATGGCACTGGGTTTTGATCCTACTGCATGAACTGGCTTTGTGGGAGCCTAGCCTGTTTGGATGCTCACCTTCCTAGACCTGGATGGAGTGGGGGAGGACCTTGGACTTCCCACAGGGCAGGGAACCCNGGGAAGAGGGAGGGAAATGGGAGGCAGGGAGGAGGCGAAAATTTTTTCAATAAAAATAAATAAATAAATAAATATAAAAATAAAGAAAGGAGCCACTTGCGGAATGGTGGCCCATCTTGCACATGGCAGCCTCCATAGCAGGAAAACGCTGCCACAGAACACTGGAGCATTACAGTTGCCTTATTTATTCAAGGCAACACAGAATTCTATTTTTGGTTCCATTCAAAAGGAGCGCAGAGATTCAGTGAGATGTGAGCAATCAGAAGTGCTTCCTGTTGTCCACTTGAAAGTTGAGTTCATGATGAAAACCGTGAGGTCAAGTTTCACAGCAAGTAGGAAGCTAATGACTCCAGAAATATCTAGCACGGCCTCAAGTACAACAAGGCCCTGAAAATCTGAAAGCTCCTCATTTAGGTTTTGGTTTCTGAAGAGCTATTGAGAGCATTATGATTTTAGAATCACCGGATTCTCAACTCATGGGTAAGATTTCATCAGCAGCATATAACACTGAGCACACCAAGTTTCACCCATGGATCAATAGGCAAACACTAGGATTGGTTAACAGCATTGGGTGCTCTCACAGAGGACCCAGATTTGCTTCCCAGCACCCGCATGGTGGCTCACAACCATCTGTTCCAGAGAATCCACCACCCCCTTCTGGCCTCCACAGGTACTGCATGATGTGGTGCGTAGAAATACAGGCACCCAAAACCCTAGACATATACTATAATAAACTAAATTTTTAAATAGAAAGAAAAACATTAACCTATTAAATGATGAAAAGTTTCAGTTTTGACAATAATCACAGGAAAGATTTGCCCATGGTATCAAAAGTAGGGAGATAAAGAAATAAGCTAGAAAAATAAGTGTTTAGAACAACAAATGGTACATCAGAGCGATTATTCAGAAACCCCAAAGACTATTATTGTAGACCATAACCTCAGAAACATTCCTGTCAAAGATACTGTTGGTTCCTAATGTGGGGGCCAGCCATGATAAGCTAAGTACAGGCAGGTCACCCAAAGCAAGTTCTTTACTTCCAACCATTATCACCTGCCAGAGTAGAACTTGGCCACTGATAAATTTAAATGGAGACTTGAGGCAATGCCTGGTTGCAGGAGGAACCACAAGCTGAGATTACCCAGTCTCCACCCAAGAACAGACCATTCAAAGGAAATGCCACTGTAGAAAGGAATGCCTGCCAGAACACACTCAACAGGACACCGCTAGGCAAATGTCAGCCAATCAAGGGTCCTGAAACCCCTCACCCCCACCTTTACTAATATAAAAACCCAATTCTAACTGAGCTCTGGGCTCTCTGGTTATTCCAATATGTATGAACAGGTATGAACATGGCTTATCTTTCCATAAATTATTTGATTTTCAAGAAAGATGTCCATCAGGATGAACCATCTTTTCAACAGGTTACAGCTGCAAATTTGAAAAATCAACATTTGAAAACTGAAGCACACTCCTACTCATGATGATAAGCATTTTGAAATCCCAGTTGTGGGTTTCTCTGCAGATACAATACGTCAAATCCAGGCCAAGTTTATTTTAAATGTGGTTTCAAAACCAGGTTTAATCTGAGCAAAGCAACTTCTGAGTGATTCTCAGGGGAAGAAAGCAGGAGAGAAATCATAAGACAGGTCTTAAACACCCTGCACGCCTGGTCTTGAGCATCTCAGGGGAGGAGCCGCTACTTGGCAGACTTTCTCAGGGGTGCAGCTGGAGAGAGACAGGGCTGAAGTGGAGCTTCCACCTAAACACATGCCATAACACAAAACATTTCTAACAGGTCCATAGATCAAAAGAAAAAAATACATAAAATTGTAAAATAAAGAGGAAAAATCCATGCAGTTTTAAAACACTTAAATAACACACGTATTAGTATAACATTGTGATATTTGATATTTTTTATGTATCCTGAAATGCTCAAATCAGATTAAATATATCTACCTTCTCAGACACTGAACTATTTGCTTTATTTTGAATTTTATTAATTTTACTGTAATATTTTAGTATCATAAAATAAAATCACTGATAGCTCTGTGGATCAATAAAGTACCAAACAGAAGTTTGTTATACAGTATTTTTAAGATTTTGAAAATCCAATTAGACAGGATTTTTTTTCTTTCTCTTATAATCAATGTAACTAAAGGTTACATTGGGTTACATCAGTCCCAATTCTCTACCCTGAAAGTTTATACTGAAAGTTTTTTTTACAGTGTTGTGCTTTATCAGAATAGAACTTTAAAAATCTAATCATGCATAGACCCCATACCAAATCAGGTACATCTCAATCAACTCTGGAGCAATGGCACAGAGGTTAAACATATAGACCACTCTTGCAATGGACTTTTTGGTTTCTACAGAGCAACTCAACCATCTGCCATTTTCAGAGGGACCCAATGCCCCCTTCTGGCTCCTATGGGTACTACATACATATGGTGTACATATAGACAGATGTAAAATGAATACATACACATAAAATGAAAATAACTAAGTCCTTTTTAAAATCTGAGTCTCTTTGAGAAAGTTACACTGATCCAGCAACTGACTTTTTTTTATTAGTTATTGTTTTTATTTTGCTTATTTTATTTTTATTATTATTTTTTGTTATATTTAAAGCAGGTCCCTTATTTTTATTTAGGTATTTGTTGAACTCTTTCCATTCAGGAAGTTTCATGTCCATAAAATCTTTTTGTTAGTTTGTTTTTTTTTTTTTTTTTGAGTTGTGAGGGTTAAGAAGATAAACAAATTTATTCACTTAGATTCCCCGGTGAATGGTTAACACAATATACATAGCTTCCATTCATCCTTTCATGTTCTACGCTTGCATGCTCCAGGACACATTTTTATATTCTAGATGACTTACCACAAGTCAGGCACAATTAAGAAAGTAAAGTTGGCTATATTTCCCAGCCATCTTTTCATCTTTCTTCATTTCACAGAAAAGACCACACATAAAGAGGACAGAGGTCATTTTTATATAAGATCTCAGAAAGTGACTGGAAAACCATACACTTACAGTGTGCAGGGTCTTGACCGCAATGGGGATGGAAAATTGCCAATGCTCCTGACCAGGTTCCCCAGCTTTCCAGAACTCCGGTATTTGGCTTGTGTTTCCATGCAGAGTGGAGTTCACTCAAAGGGGTTATTTACATCTCCAGCATTCTCTTCTTTTCTCCTCCCTGACTAGTGCGGATCAGGGGAATGGTGGGGGGATGCTAGACACCAATTTCCTGCTTGTGCTCCCAGGAGCAGTTGCAAATATTGGGGAGTGATTGCGGGAAAGGCAGGGCTCTAGCTGTTTAACTTGCCTGCTATAGTACTTACATGGGAACACATGCGTGTGAATGCCTAATAAGCCGTTCAGTGAAATTAGCCTGATTCCACTCAGCTTCCTTGTTCCATCAGCCCTCGGGAGACAATGATAATTAGTTGAAATATCTGGAGAATAACATTTAATCATAGAAAACCAACGCAAAAAAATTCAAAAACAAATTATCTTTGCCCAAGATATATTTTTATCTGGGAAAAAGAACAAAACAAAATAATTGCCAAATTCTTCATGCTTTGTACACAAAAATGGTAAACCCCTCCCCTCACCCCCACACTCCTTTTAAATATAATCATGCAGGACAGACATTTGACTCAAATACCCAGGTGGGTCAAGTCTCACTTTGGCTCTAGCAAATAATTAATGTGAAAATTTCATAAAAACTGTCATAGTTTATTTAACTTGTTAACATAAAATATAATTAAATGCGTGGCACTGACCCTCCACCGCTGAATCCTTGCAGGTTTGGATGAGTACTTTTCTTGTACAAAGACAGTCTGATATTTGGGTTTTGATGCACTGACCTGCCTAATGTTCGGCAGGGTAATTAGAAACAGAAAGAACGAGGGGGCACCTTTCTTTAAAGAAGAAAGAAACTGGTTCTGGCTGTTTGGGTTCAAATCAAGCATCTTTCTGAAAATTCAGTCTGATCAAATGAGAATATGGTTAGCAGGCGTGGGTGGTTAGACAATCAGAATTGCAGAAGAGTTACAAGCTGTGCTTTTCCCATCCCAGACAGCCCTTTAAGGCTTGGGAATGATTAACATGTCAATTAATGGAAATTTTTTCAAACAAAACTTAAGACTCCAGGCAGGAAGCTTTTTCTGTACACTTCAACATTGTAGCACAACCCAAAAAATAAGGCTGCAGACGCTTTGGAATTGCTTCTGTCCGTTTCCATAATGTCTTTTTATGGCAACTGTGCAATGACCAGGTTCATAACCCTACCCTGTTGGAGATGTGAGACCCTAGGCCTGCTGCTGCTACCTGCAAGGCATCCTGATGGGGCTGAACCACAGAATCCTACAAACAAGCCCTGGGTGGCTTGGGTTGTTCTCGGGTCCCTTTCACTTTCAGGACCACAGAATCCTACAAACAAGGCCTGGGTGGCTTGGGTTGTTCTCGGGTCCCTTTCACTTTCAGGACCACAGAATCCTACAAACAAGCCCTGGGTGGCTTGGGTTGTTCTCGGGTCCCTTTCACTTTCAGGAAGCATCTAAGCAGGATTAGTGACATCTCTGACCAAGAGCTATGCAAAATGATGAGACTGGCTCTGCCTCCCTATTGCCTTCTTCTATGACCTCTAATAAAGCTGTCTCCTGCAAAGACTGACCCACAGAAGAAACATATCACCAAGGCAGAAAAGCATATGCAGGCAAACCGTTAATGCTAGAGAGTCAGGGGAAAAGAAAATGAAAACAAGCACAGGGATCCATCTTCCTTTTGGCAGAACCTGAAGCTGCATCCACAGAGAAAACCATTTCAGAGGCACTAGCTGAAGAATCAGCTCTGACCCATCATGAGCAAAGATCAGCCTTGCTTCCCCTGACATAACTCGTTTAGCCCCCTGTAGCAATGTTCTTGGACACTTACTCTCTGTTTATTTGGCTTTATACATCATTGTGATATTGAGATATAAAACACGCTGCCTTACCTAAGGCCTGGCCTTAAAGGAGCAGCTCTGAAGCTCTCTCTGCTGTGGCATGCAGGTTCAAAATATACATACACATTTGCCTGTCCGGGGATTGCTATGGGGTATTGTATCTAGAATTTAGAGTATTGATTCTATGAATGGGAAATGCCTTGAAAGAGACTTGATGGAAGCTAGAGCAGAGCTAAAATCTGAAGCCTAAAACAACCAGTTGAGCTCTGTAAAATGTATATAATCTCTGGCATGGGGTAACTGTCCCTAAAAATGCATTTACTAAAGCTGTGGGGAGGGGATATCAGCAGATGACAAGCTGAGGAGAGCAAACCACCTGTCACTATTTCTGACTGTTTCAGGTGTCACCCATATGTTAGCGTTTCTCCAGATTTTCTTTCCTGTCTCTTCCAGCCTCATGACAGGTCTAAGGCTGCCTCCCTCTGAGGCCAGTCTTTCCTTCCTGGATCGCCTCACTCTTTCCCAAACATCTACAACCCACATTCTTCCCCAAGATCTGTGGTTCCTTTCATGATTCTACCGCAGGTCACCTGCGTGATATCTCTCAGGAAAACTGAAAATCTGATATTCCTCTGGCTTAACTGTTTAAAGACTACCCCAAATAAGGAGGCCAAATCTTAAGTCACAGTCTCCCTCAGTTCCAATTGTATTCCCAATGATTACACATGGCTCTCATGTTACCTCATGCTAAACTACATAGCTTGTGTCTGAGATATAATTTAATATTTGAGCATTGAAAAAATAATGGTAGGACTTGTATTCAAAACCTGTGGTCTAGTTTAAAGTTGTCATTGGGTGCGTATTTTCTGTGGTGTGACTTTAGGAACTCTATGGTACCTGCGTGTAGGAATCTGCACCCATTCACAAGCTAGAATCACAGCGGACAAGGGGACAGAGGGAATGCGACCAGACAATTGAAAACAATTCACCTTACCTGCTTTGTAACATAATGCAAGCAACATCTTCACCTTCATTGAGTAATCATGTTTTAAATGCCAGCCATCAAATGATGCAACAGTTCCAAACATTTCTGATGCCCATCCCAACTCTCATTCATTCATCAAACACTAGGTCTACTTGCTGCATTTAACATCCATGAGGTGAGGAAGAAAATAACAGACATTGAATGTTGATACTATCAAGGCAACATCTTTTGCTTCAAAGAAACATTTAAAATGGCATTCAGCAGTGGTCTTATAGGCATTTAAGGGTTGATGTGGTCCTCTAGAGGAGAGTTATAGATGAGAAAAATATGATAACCTTCCTGGTTGAGAACATGCATGACATGTTCAGTAATATAAGAATCTTTTATCCTAAGTTTAATGTTGAGCTAAGGCCCCACTTATATGGTAATATCTAACTTTGAGATAAGAGAAAATGTCCCAGATTAAGTACAAAAATGATTCTGGCTTGTGTTAACAACTGGAGTTAACAGGGTCCCTAATATGCATTGCCTTAAGATTTGAGGAGGCACCAATCAAGATAATAACAATATATGGGATAACAAAGAAGAGGTAGGAAAGTCAGGAAGTTGATGCAAGGCTAAGAAGATGGCCATTTAATTGAGAAGGCACTTTGTCTATAATGCCTGTAGTCTATAGGCCCAACCCTCCAGGGACTTAGCCAAAGACTTATAACCAAGAGTTTGGGTTTCTTTTAGCTATCATGAGAGCCAGCATTGTGAGGGCAAGTTGTATTTCCTATATTTGTTCCAGGAAAGTCTTCTATAAAATAAGAATGACAAGGAATACTATTTTTGTGATGCTTTTGCAGCTCCAGACAGTGTGCTGGGTTTTATGTAGCTGAGATACAGCAACAATGATGTCAACATTAAGAATTTTCAGCCTCATCACTAGGCGCCAAGGACAAACTGACAATTCTGGTCAATCAGGAAAGTCCTGGTAGCAGAACACCTGCAAGGAATATGAGTTTGGCAGTAGTAAGCCTCCAAAACAGCCCCCTACTTCCTCCTCTTCAGCTCCATGCTCTGGTACAGTTCCTCCCGTTCTGACTAAAGTGGTCCAGTAAGATACTGTGCAAAGGTCAATGTCAGACTTCCCAGACTAGGTCATAAGATACTCTGCAGCTACAGCTTTCTCCTTCTGTTTCGGATCATTTGCTTGGTGAGAAGTCAGCTGCCACGAACCTCAGATAGCAATGTGGATAAGATTCACGGTGAGGAACTGAGAGCTCCTGCCAGAAGTCAGTGACAAATTGAGGCTTCCTGCCAACAACCTTGTAAGTGAGCCACCTTGGAAGCCACTAGTCAAGCCATCAGTTGACTTCACCCCAAGTCTCTGATTTAGCCTATGTGATTTCAAGCCAGAACTATTCAGTCTAGCTGATCTCATTTGTGACCCACAAAAAGAAAATGATAAAAAAAAAATAAGTGCCTCCTAATTTCAGCTGCTGAGCGCTGGAGTCATTTTTACATAGTTCTGCACATATATTTCGGTGCTTTGGTAGTTGGAAATGGGTGGCTAGCATGGTAAATAACTAACACGCTCTGTGACTTTGAAAAAGGCAGTGGGCAGAAGCTGGGAAGATCAGGGAGGACTAGTATAGGTGAGACATGAAATATGTGAGCACATTTTCCAGAGAACCCAAGGCCTCGCCACAGAGGGTCTGAATGGGGGCCTATGGGAGATATGGAGAGATAGAAGCAAGGGAACCTTGCTCTCATGTCAAGAAACTTCGTAGCACTGTTTCCTGGGTGTATATGGAAAGCAGAAAAACGGACCACGGATGGCTCAGCTAAGGAGACTTATCCACTCTCCTTCCTTATTTTTTTTTCCTCTTCTTTCTAATTTAGTAATTAAGTGAAACGAGGTATCTAACAAAAGCAAGCTTCTTAGGTCAAGTATAGATATTGCTTTTAACACTTACTGAAATTCACACTTATTCAAACTCAAATGTCTGTTATGCCTTCTTAAGTTTGACCCAGGACCTCTTGGTTCCTTCTGATCTACATGATAGACTCATGAAGAATGTGTGTGTGTGTGTGTGCAAGCTAATCACATTATTCATTTTAACAACTTTTCATAAGCAGTTCAGATGAATAGTAACAGGGCTTTGTTGCCCAGATGTCAGTTCATGTGTGGGAATAATTCTCCCAGAGTTTTATAACCATGACAATCTGGGAAAGGGAAGAACAAACAGCACATTTTATTTGGAACAATTTTAATGAAGTCGGCTTTTGCTCATCTTCTCAATCCTTTACTACTTACGAATTTGGCACAGTCGGCATAGCGGTGATCCTCTATGAAAGTGGGCTAAAAATATGGAGCTGAGAAGGATGCATTCTGCACCAAATGTGGGAAATACACACCACGTGGTCCCCCTTGAGAGATGAGCAGGAGATGGGGATCTGAGAAGCAGGGTTTGTTCAGATCACACCTGGGAGTGTCAGAAGGCACTGGCAGTGAACTGCCCTGAGTAAGGTGGAATCTCAGCAAGGCAGAAAAGTTATCTGGATCAAAGGAAATCATGGTGTCCTAATTTTTCAGTATTCCTCAGGAAGAAAATGTGTCCGTTAAATCAGAGTGGGCTGCATAGGAGTTTGGGAAAAGGGGTAGTGTCTTTGTTGGGGTTACTATGGTTGTGATAAAATATTATGACCAAAAACAACTTGGAAGGTTAAGGGTTTATCTCACCTTAGAGCATGTAGTCCATCGTTGAGATAAGTCAGGGCAGGAACTCAGGACAAGAACCAGGAGGTGGGAACTGAAGCAGAGGTCATGGGGGAGCACTGCTTACTGGCATGGTCCTTCATCATTTGCTCAGCCTATTTTCTTATAGCATTCAGGACCACTTGGCCAGAGGTGGCACCACCCAAAGGGGTCTGGGACCTCCCACGTTTATCATCATCAAGAAAATAATACCCCACAGGCCAATCTGGTAGGAGCATTTTCTCAATTGAGGTTCCCACTTCCCAAATGACTGCAGCTTGTGTCAAAGCAACATAAAAACTAGCTGTCACAGATGGCAAATATTTGGGTAAGTAATCCAGTATCCTAGGCTGTTTCTAGCTTCAAATACCTCTAGATAGAAACTGGTAAATCCTCAAGTAATAGAGTCCATCTTCCTGAATTAATGACCCACAAATACTTGAAGATGTCTTTATACATTTTTGAAAATTACTTAAGATTCCAAAGAACAGCATGGACGGCAGCGGGCGGAACCGGCACACGGTGGGCAACGCAGCTGGCGCGGGCCAGACCGGCGGGTACTGACACAGTGGCAGGCAACGCAGGCGGCAGGGACCAGCGCAACACTGAGAGCAGATCGCCCCAGGACAATTAAATCAAAGAGGTAGGCCTTTGGTTGGCGAGGTCCCTGGCAAACAGGGAACCTGGTCCTTTTCCTGAAGACCCGTCTGAGGGGTGAGAGGGATCTTGGCCCCTGGCAGGAGCCAGGAAACAGAACGAGGGAATTTTGCAAGAGGAGCCTCTGGCCAGCAGGGAAACCTGATCTGGTTTTAAAAGACCAATTAGAGATCGTCAATAGGAGGAGATGGGCAGGCGCCAAGGCAAAAATTCTCCCAATAAGCTGAAAAACAACATGAAAGCACCAGAACCCAATGATCTTACAACAGAAGGACTTGAACACCCTAACACAGAAGAAGTGGAAAAAATCGACTTTATGAAAGCAATAGAGTCCCTTAAACAATATGTAAAAAACACCTTTATAGAAATGGATGAGAAGTATAACAAAAAGTTTGAAGAATTGAGTAAATACGTACATGAGACCCTGGGAAACCAAGAAAAAACGAACAAACAGGTAATGGAAACAGTTCAAGAATTGAAAACTGAAATGGAAGCAAGGAAGAAAGCACAAACTGGGGACCAGCTGGATACGGAAAATCTAGGTCAACGAGCAGAGCCTACAGAAACAAGCATAATCAATAGAATACAAGAAATAGAAGAAAGAATCTCAGATTCTGAAGACACCATAGAGAAAATAAACGCACTGATCAAAGAAAACAGCAAAGCCAACAAATTCTCATCACAAAACATTCAGGAAATATGGGACACAATAAAAAGACCAAACCTGAGAATAATAGGAATAGAAGAAGGGGAAGAATTACAGCTCAAAGGCCCAGAAAATATATTTAACAAAATTATGGAAGAAAACTTTCCCAACATAAAGAAAGATATTCCTTTGAATATCCAAGAAGCATACAGAACACCAAACAGACTGGATCAAAGAAAAGCATCCCCTCGCCATATAATAATCAAAACACAAAATATACAGGTTAAAGAAAGAATATTAAGAGCTGCAAAGGAAAAAGGCCAAGTAACTTATAAAGGTAAACCGATCAGACTTACACCTGACTTCTCTATGGAAACCATGAAAGCCAGAAGGTCCTGGATAGAGGTTCTTCAAAAACTAAGAGACCATGGATGCAAACCCAAACTTCTATACCCAGCCAAGCTAGTATTCACTATCAATGGAGAAAACAAGACATTCCAGGATAAGAACAAATTTAAACAATACGTAGCCACAAATCCAGCGCTACAGAAAGTAATAGAAGGAAAATCGCAACCCAAGGAATCCAACATTGCCAACACTGACTACAATAACTCAGGAATCTAGCGAACCTTCACCAGTACAACTCAAAGAAGGGACACACACAAACTCTACTACCGAAAACAGTAAGAATAACCGGAGTAAACAACCACTGGTCACTAATATCACTTAATATTAATGGTCTCAATTCACCTATAAAAAGGCACAGGCTAAGGGATTGGATACGAAAACAGGATCCAACATTCTGCTGTTTGCAAGAAACACATCTCAACCACAAAGACAGGCATCTACTCAGAGTAAAAGGTTGGGAAAAGGTCTTTCAAGCAAATGGTCCTAACAAAAAAGCAGGTGTGGCCATACTAATTTCCAACAAAACTGACTTCAAACTAAAATCAATCAGAAGAGATCGAGATGGACACTTTATACTCATAACAGGAACAATTCATCAGGATGACATCTCAATCCTGAATATCTATGCCCCTAATATAAAAGCACCCACTTATGTAAAAGAAATATTTCTAAAACTCAAGGCAGACATAAAACCACACACACTAATAGTAGGAGACTTCAACACACCTCTCTCTCCAATGGACAGGTCAATCAGACAGAAACCTAATAGAGAATTAAGAGAATTATTGGAGGTAATGAAGCAAATGGACTTAACAGACATCTACAGAACACTCCACCCAAATAGGAAAGAATATACCTTCTTCTCTGCAGCTCATGGAACCTTCTCAAAAATTGACCATATACTCGGAAACAAAGGAAACCTCCACAGATACAAAAGAATATCAGTGTCCACCTGTGTCTTATCAGATCACCACGGATTAAAGTTAGATGGCAACAACTATGCTACCCCCAGAAAGCCGACAAACTCATGGAAACTGAACAGTCAACTACTGAACCACACCTGGGTCAAGGAAGAAATTAAGAAAGAAATTAAAGTCTTCCTTGAATTTAATGAAAATAAAGAGACAACATACTCAAACCTATGGGACACGATGAAAGCAGTGCTAAGAGGAAAGTTCATAGCACTAAGTGCCCACTTAAAGAAAACAGAGAAAGCATACATTGGGGACTTAATGGCACACCTGAAAGCTTTAGAAAAAAAAGAAGCAGAGGTGCCCAGAAGGAGTAGAAGACTGGAAATAATCAAACTGAGGGCAGAAATCAACAAAATAGAAACACAGAAAACAGTCCAAAGAATCAATGAAACAAAAAGTTGGTTCTTGGAGAAAATCAACAAGATCGACAAACCCCTATCCAAACTAACTAAACAACAGAGAGAGAACACGCAAATAAATAAAATCAGAAATGAAAGGGGGGACATAACCACAGACACAGAGGAAATCCAGAGAATCATTAGATCTTACTATAAAAGCCTGTATGCCACAAAACTGGAAAATGCAAAAGAAATGGACATTTTTTTAGATAAGTACCATATACCAAAGCTAAACCAAGACCAGGTGAATGATCTAAATAGACCTGTTAGTCGCGAAGAACTAGAAACTGTTATCAAAAATCTCCCTTCCAAAAAAAGCCCAGGACCAGATGGGTTCAACGCAGAATTCTACCAGAACTTCCAAGAAGAGCTAATACCTATACTCCTTAACGTATTTCACAATATAGAAACAGAAAAGTCATTGCCAAATTCCTTTTATGAAGCTACAGTTACCCTGATACCAAAACCACACAAAGACCCAACCAAGAAAGAGAATTACAGGCCTATCTCACTCATGAATATCGACGCAAAAATTCTCAATAAAATACTGGCAAACCGAATTCAAGAACACATCAGAAAAATTATCCATTATGATCAAGTAGGCTTCATCCCAGAGATGCAGGGCTGGTTCAACATACGCAAATCTATCAATGTAATCCACCATATAAATAGACTGAAAGAAAAAAACCATATGATCATTTCATTAGATGCGGAAAAAGCATTCGACAAAATTCAACACCCCTTTATGATAAAGGTCTTGGAGAGAATAGGGATACAAGGGTCATACCTAAATATAATAAAAGCTATCTACAGCAAACCGACAGCTAACATTAAATTAAATGGAGAAAAACTCAAAGCCATCCCACTAAAATCAGGAACAAGACAAGGATGTCCACTCTCTCCATACCTCTTCAATATAGTGCTTGAAGTTCTAGCAATAGCAATAAGACAACATAAGGGGATCAAGGGGATTCGTATTGGAAAGGAAGAAGTTAAGCTTTCGTTATTTGCAGATGACATGATAGTATACATAAGCGACCCCAAAAATTCTACCAAAGAACTCCTACAGCTGATAAACACCTTTAGTAGCGTGGCTGGATACAAGATCAACTCCAAAAAATCAGTTGCCTTCCTATACACTAAGGATAAGGAAACAGAGAGGGAAATCACAGAAGCATCACCTTTCACGATAGCCACAAAGAGCATAAAATATCTTGGGGTAACCCTGACCAAGGAAGTGAAAGATCTATTTGACAAGAACTTCAAGTCTTTGAAGAAAGAAATAGAAGAGGACACCAGAAAATGGAAGGATCTCCCTTGCTCTTGGATTGGGAGGATCAACATAGTAAAAATGGCAATTCTACCAAAAGCAATCTATAGATTCAATGCAATCCCCATCAAAATCCCATCAAAATTCTTCACAGATCTGGAGAAGACAATAATCAACTTTATATGGAAAAACAAAAAACCCAGGATAGCCAAAACAATCTTATACAATAAAGGAACGTCTGGAGGCATTACCATCCCTGACTTCAAACTCTATTACAGAGCTACAGTATTGAAAACAGCTTGGTATTGGCATAAAAACAGAGAAGTCGACCAATGGAATCGAATAGAAGACCCTGACTTTAACCCACAAACATATGAACACCTGATTTTCGATAAAGGAGCTAAAAGTATACAATGGAAAAAAGAGAGCATCTTCAACAAATTGTGCTGGCAAAACTGGATGTCAATCTGTAGAAGAATGAAAATAGACCCATATCTATCACCATGCACAAAACTCAAGTCCAAGTGGGTGAAAGACCTCAATATCAGTCCAAACACACTGAACCTGATTGAAGAGAAAGTGGGAAGTACTCTACAACACGTGGGCACAGGAGACCACTTCCTACGTATAACCCCAGCAGCACAGACAGTAAGGGCCTCATTGAATAAATGGGACCTCCTGAGACTGAGAAGCTTCTGTAAAGCAAAGGACACTGTTGCTAAGACAGAAAGGCAACCCACTGACTGGGAGAAGATCTTCACCAACCCCGCAACTGACAAAGGTCTGATCTCCAAAATATATAAAGAACTCAAGAAACTAGACCGTAAAAGGCTAATCAACCCAATTATAAAATGGGGCACTGAGTTGAACAGAGATCTCTCAACAGAAGAAGTTCAAATGGCCAAAAGACACCTAAGGTCATGCTCAACTTCCTTAGCGATCAGGGAAATGCAAATCAAGACAACTTTAAGATACCATCTTACACCTGTCAGAATGGCGAAAATCAAAAACACCAATGATAGCCTTTGCTGGAGAGGTTGTGGAGAAAGGGGTACACTCATCCATTGCTGGTGGGAATGCAAACTTGTGCAACCACTCTGGAAAGCAGTGTGGAGGTTTCTCAGGAAATTCGGGATCAACCTACCCATGGACCCAGCAATACCACTCTTGGGAATATACCCAAGAGAGGCCTTATCACACAACAAAAGTATATGCTCTACTATGTTTATAGCAGCATTGTTTGTAATAGCCAGAACCTGGAAACAACCTAGATGCCCTTCAATTGAAGAATGGATGAAGAAAGTATGGAATATATACATATTAGAGTACTACTCAGCAGTAAAAAACAAGGACTTCTTGAAGTTTGCAGGCAAATGGATGGAAATAGAAAACACCATCCTGAGTGAGGTAAGCCAGACCCAAAAAGAGGAACATGGGATGTACTCACTCATATTTGGTTTCTAGCCATAAATAAAGGACATTGAGCCTATAATTCGGGTTCTTAGAGAAGCTAAATAAGAAGGAGAACCCAAAGAAAATCATATAGGCTTCCTCCTGAATATTAACCTTCATCAGGCGATGAAAGGAGACAGAGACAGAGACCCACAATGGAGCACCGGACTGAAATCTCAAGGTCCAAATCAGAAGCAGAAGGAGAGAGAGCACAAGCAAGGAACTCAGGACCGCGAGGGGTGCACCCATACACTGAGACAAGGGGGATGTTCTATCGGGAACTCACCAAGGCCAACTGGCCTGGGTCTGAAAAAGCCCGGGTTAAAACCGGTCTCGCTGAACATAGTGGACAATGAGGACTACTGAGACCTCAAGAACAATGGCAATGGGTTTTTGATCCTACTGTACCTATTGGTTTCGTGGGAGCCTAGGCAGTTTCGTGGAGGCTCACCTTACTAGACCTGGATGGAGGTGGGTGGCCCTTGGACTTCCCACAGGGCAGGGAACCCTGACTGCTCTTTGGGCTGACGAGGGAGGGGGACTTGATTGGGGGAGGGGGAGGGAAAGGGGAGGCGGCAGTGGGGAAAAAAAATAAAAGACCCAGAAGCTGAAAAAAAAAAGATTCCAAAGAACTTCATATTGTATATTGAGAATAATACTCATAATTTAAAGCAAAGTTTTACAATGTTTGGTATATAAGCATGTGGTCCATTCGCTCTGAGAATGATGGCACCCATGCACATGCCTCTTACAGACTCTTGAGTCTACAGAGCACTAACCACAGAGGATGGAAAGGGTAACCTCTCCATGTGCTAATTTCACAGATTCCCTCCCTACAACACAATTTCCCAAATATTCCCAGGAGCCCTTGAAATGCAACGCAGGAACTTAGAGGCAAGAACTGAAGCAGAGACTGAGTCCATCGAAGAACATCACTTACTGGCTTGCTCTCCAGGGTTTGCTCAGCTTGCTTTGCTATACATCCCAGCATCGCTTGTCCCCAGGCAGCACCCACAGTGCATTGAGTCCTCCCATATCAATCATTAATCATGAAAATGCCACACAGAAGTGCTCACAGGTTTATTGGATGGAGGCAATTCCTTAGGTTCTTCCCTCCTAGGTGACTCCAGTTTGTATGCATGGCTTATCTACCCAGCACAGTCTGGTGTTCTTAGATGAACATTTAGCAGAGAAACCATTGGCTGGCTTTACAATAAATGCAGAAGAATGAAACCCATTTTAGAATGATAGAATCTTAGAATTATAAAGTTTCATCAATGCAATATAGCTAAGTAGACAAGGTGAATTTGATTATGAATAGAGAGACTATCTGAATCTATGTAACATTCTCCTATCTATAACACTAAGCATGAATAAGCCAATGACTTCAATTCACAAGAAATCATTTCAAGGGAGTTTTAGACTACAGCTCACAGAAGACCACGGGAAGCCAGATCTTAAATATCCATGTGTTGTCTTGTCTAACCTCACTCTGACCATTTATAAATTTCATATCTATCAAGCTGCTTCTGCTATTTTCTTTTCAAACAAGCAAAGTATTACGATGGACTATATTAAGAACCATTTCTTCAGCGATAAATTTTATACATGAGGAAGTTCTTGAGAAAATAGCTAAAATTATTTTTCAACAACATACAGGTAGCCATCTGTAACCATGGATTCTACACCCTTGGCTTCTGTGACTTTTGTGATCATAAACATCTCCCCCTCCTATCGTTATTAGGTAAGCAGCACAGCTCTTTACACTGTGTTGGGTATTAGAAGTAATCTAGAGATGACGGTGTGCCCAGAATACTCCAAATATCACACTGTAGTTCAAGATACTTTAACATCTAAAGATTAGGGATCTGTGGAGGGTCCTGGAATATTTTCCCCATGGAAATGTGGCTGTACTTAGCACGTCACTCTCTGTCTTCATCCCTGGGTCATCTCTTTGCCCCATTGATGATTCTGATGCTAGAGGCCTCAGGACTCTAGAAGAATACAGCTTCATTTCCATTGGTAATTACTTAAGCTGAGTTCCTTCACAAACATCAGAACATAAAGATGAACGCAGAAGCAATTCCGTTGATAGTCTTTGATCATATCAAAGTGGAAGGAAATGTGGAATCTAAGAGCTTTTTAACTGAAAAAGAAAGTACCAGTTGGAACTGGATAAACCCTCCATGACCTCCTGTGACATTTAAATGCTCTTCTTCCAAGGTAGGTCATTTTATCTCAACCAGAGTCTTGACTTCTGAAATGGCATGGAGTGGGTGGTCAAGCCCTACTGTAGTGCTTGCAGGGATACCAACATTCTCTCTCTCTCTCTCTCTCTCTCTCTCTCTCTCTCTCTCTCTCTCTCTCTCTGTCTCTCTCTCTCTCTCTCTCTCTCTCTCTCTCTCTCTCTCTCTCTCTCTCTCTCTCTCTGTCTCTCTCTCTCTCCGTCCCTCCTTCTTCCCTCTACTCCAGTCTTCTTCATCCTCGGTAGTACAAGGCCTGTGCCTCACAAGTTCACTCAAACTGACAAAAAAAATTCAGTTTCTCTTTAGAAAAAAGTTAAAAAGTTGAGCTTGGCCTCAGGTCCCGGTGACCTAAATGATTTCTTTTTAAATTTGTTCTGGCAGTCTGAGTGAGGAATGCCCCCCATTGGCTCATGATACCAGAGATACTAGATCCCAAGTGGAAGAACAGACTTCTTCTTCAAGTATTATGGTCTAGCTGGAGATATAAAATACCATATTAGATGTCTAAAGTTACACAACAAATTATGCAAACTGTGATGTTGAAGATAACAAATTTTTTATTGTTCTTGGTAGCCTGCAGGCCAAGAATCTGAGAGCCAGTTAACTGGCTAGGAATTAACTCAAGACAGCTGAGAAAATTACAGTGATGCTGCTAACGGGGGCTGTGGTCTCATTAAAGGCACAACGACAGCACAAGCTGCTTCCAATCCCAATCACAGTCACTGCCAGGCCTTAATTACTCCCCAGCTATTTGGGGACAGCTCTTCTTACCACTCAGCTCTATCCATAGATAAGCTAAGTCATCCGGTGGCATGACAATTTACTTCTTCCAAGGAGAATAAATGAGAGAAGAGGGGAGAAGAAAAGAAGAGAGGAAAAAGAGAGAGGAAGGAGAGGATGGAGAGAGAGAACACAATAGAAGAAAATATTTTATAAACAAATATTAAAAGGGAAGTAGCATGCCCTTGTCACACTCTGCTAGCTGCATGGAGCAACTTAAAACGTGTGAAAGCTTTGGGACAGCCAGGAGTCAGGGGTTGTCCCTTACAGAAAGCAAACATACCTGTCCAACGTCAATTATGAGTGAGTGCCTCAGAACGCTGATGAGGATGCCCGGGAATGTGACAGGCCTTAAAGACGGAAGACTCTATCAGGTGAGCAGAAGATGGGAAACAGTTCAGGTAAGGGGTCAAAGGACCAAGGAGGAGATGATGGTCAATGAGCTAAAGAAACTAGCTATGGTTACGTTTTGTTCTGACAGGTTTCTGCTTCCTAGAACCAATAAATTTCTCAAGAGACGATAACATTGAGTTTTACTGCCCTGACTTCTGATTTGTAACTCTTTGACACTGCAATCTACGATCCACTGAGTATCTTTAAAAAAAATCGTTCCACAGATAAACGTACATACATCAACTCCAAGATAAGGACAGTCACATCAAGATTGTACCACTAGGCAGGAAACTATACTTGAGGTACTCGGGGTTGTCATGGTTGCATGCAGCATAGCAGGCAGTGACCGGATGCTAAAGCCAACACCATTATCCTTTTAATTAAAAAGGTCATCATGAAAAATATTATTAATAAAACATTAATGAATTTTGATGATGTGTTTTCATGGTGCCTATTATGTAATGATTAATATTCTATCAATGAGATGATTCTATCTCATTTAGTCTCCTAAATTATTTAGAATTGAAATAAACAAAATAAAATGATCCATCTATGTTGGAATCCTTTTTGGTGTGCTCACTCTCTAATAGGATGTGAGGGTACGTCTGTAACAGACACCCACGTTCACCAGGCATGAGTATCGCCTTCCTGCAATCCTGTCAGTAGATTTGAGGACTGAAGGGCAGCAATGCTCTGGGGTACTGTACTCATAATCGTTCAAATCTGGTTGGGTCTGAACTTCACTATCTTTATATTCGGCATAAAAGAAACCCTTCACATTGTTGGCAATCTTTACCCTGATATTTGATTCTCGAGTTTTATTTAATAATAGAACAATATAAGTAATTGTTTTAGATATGCTTCTAGGACAATGGCTGTCAGCCTGTGGATCACAACCATTTTGGGGATGAATTACCCTTTCACAGTGGTCACCTAAGACCATCAGAAAACATAGACATTTACATTATGTTTTACAACGGTAGCAAAATTACAGTTATGAAGTAGCAAGGAGAATAATTGTATGGTTGGAAGTCACCACAACATGAGGAACTATATTAAATGGTCACAGCATTAGGAAGGTTGGAAAACACTGCTCTAGAAAATTATGCAAATCAGTGAGGATCAAAGGCGCAGTAAGTCACAAAAGGGAAAACTGCCCTTCTAAATTGTCGTCTGGGATATTAAAAGAGCATTGCAGGGATGCCACCTTGGCCCTGATATAAGACACAGAAGAATTTGGGAGGCAAGAAAAGGAATTTTGATAACAGTTTGATATAATTTGATCAAATTTGAGTTTCCTGGAATTATCTTTTTTAAAAAATTTTATTCCTTGATAATTTCATACAGTTTATTATTATCACTTTCTTACTTGCCCCCCAACTTCTCCCATATATACTCCCCTACTTCATGTTCTCCTGGAATTCTCTTTAAGACCCATGTAAAAGATAGAAATGCCTTTAGAAAGAATTTTAATCATTAGATTATTTTTACATGCAATTCTATGGCAGGAAATATGTGCAGTCTTATCAGTCTTTCTCTCTCTTGCACACACACATATGCACACACACATGTATGCACACACACACACCACACACACACTGCAGGGCCTGAACAAACTTCATTTTCAGGTGACTACTATTTGAGTGTTTAGAGTCATTGGAACGTTTGGCACAACAATCACAAATTTTTAATAACAATATAAATATTTCTCACTAATATCAGGTCAAATCTATGCCGGCTCTTCATTTGTAACATAGGGGGAGGTTTTTTTTTTTTTGTTTGTTTGTTTGTTTTATTTTGGTGAGTCTAAATCCTGTCTTATAAAGTTTCTACAACTGTAGAATAGGGACATGAAAGAGACCTATTTTCTCATCCCATGTGGAGGAAGTGAGTCACTTCCTTGTTTCTCACAGCCCATTGTACCACCCCAAAGGAGGCTGGGAAATTCAGGAAAACACAACAATCAATGAGCAACAAGCACCTAATTATGTCATACCCATTGTGATACTCTTGCCACTCTGGGAGATCTATCTAATTTTCATTCAAACCAGCCTTTACCTTTAAGTAGATGAAAGCTCACCTCACTGACATCAAGAACTGAATGTGACTGTCAGTGTGGCAATGTGACAGTCACAGTCACATGTGGCAATAAACTTGCCAACATGAAGATGCTTCTGGCAGTGCCCATAGTGATCTGAAATGAGACTGTAGGGTTAGTAGAGATCGACAGAGTAACCAACCAACTAACCAACCAAACAACTAACCATCCACACAGCTAACCAACGACACAACTAACCAACCAAACACCTAGCCAATCTCTCCTACATTTTTTTTAAAACCTTCAGCTGAATGAGTGAAAATGCCAAAGTTTAATTTAGTTTTGAAACTCTAATTTCCACTAAATAACTCATATCCTCTAAAATATCAATATTAAGTTATAACCTAGAAAGTAGAGTTGTAATAAATTCAAATGTGTAAATTACACTTGGAGGAAGATTTTAAGATTATGAATGAGGTCTCTTTCTCTGAAATCATTATTTCTTGATTAAAAACAGCAACCTTTCATTAAAAGTAATGCTTAAAGGTTATAGCCAGTGTGATTATTCTAGCATATTGATACATTTCCTGAGTCAGTATTCCCAGAAAACTAGAAGAGTAGAAGTTCTTTTAAAGATACATCTTCACTTTATAGTAAAAGAGACATTTTTGATATCAAGAAGTATTTTGTAGTCTGCTTAGTTGTTTAAAAAAATAAGTACCTTAGGCATTGGATACATTAATTGGTTTGATTTAATGACTCCACAATATTCTGCATACCAAAAGATTTCACTATATATCCTAAATATAAATGTTTTGTCAGTTATACCTCACTAAAGCTGTTAAGGAGAATAATGATATGTTAGTTATATCTCAGTTTATGCAATTATTACATAAATGCCTTGTCAACAGAGGTATTCCATATCACTTCTTGGTTATATGGAACAAAATCAAAAGGAACTTTCTGAAGGGTTTAAAAAATTCATTTTTGTCATAGACTAGCCTATTGCTCTGATGAATTATTGCACAAAAGCTTTATGAAACAGCAAAACCTTGGTTGAGAGACCAATATTTCCAATTCATAAAACACATGAAAATTCTATGGAAAATTCTTACAACAAGTATACATACACATGGTGTGAAGTTTAACACAGACCAACTCAGGTTTAGCTCATCAAATGCTGACAGACACTCATGTAAAGGAAGTGTGATTTATTTATTTTTTCTCCACTTCTCTCTTCTGCCACCCTGACTGGATGCACCTCCCTGTGAGCTGTTCATTGAAATCTTAAACCAAAGAGGAAAACTGATTACTAAGATTTATGAGGCAGTGATATATTCACCTCTCAAGGAATGAGACAATACATCACACTTTGAAAGGCTGAACAATCAAGCTCTGACTATATTTATATGATATCATAAAGCTGTTTGCTTGAAGAATGACCAAGCAACCAACTGAGAGATGAGGATGACTTTCTCTAGAAAGACATTTTTGAATGAGGAGGTTTTTAGAAACCAGTGTATTACTCATTTGTGTGGAGGATCTGAGGACCTTTTCCATGGAAAAGAAACTCAATAGCATAATTATTTTGACTCAAGATAACAAAGACGTTTATAAATTCATATGGTAAAAAGGGTGATTAGACAGCAACTCTAGCTAAATGCTTAGCTGGAGACATCATGATTTCTATCCACCAGGGCCTTCTAGAGGTCCACAATCTAGTAAAGAGAAAGATACCTGAATAAACAATTGCACAGCTTGCTAATTACCAAAAATAAAATTGACCCTCGCCAAACTGAGAATTGCAGAATCTTTCTACCTAAGACCAGAATCACGTAGTGATTTCCGGCTGCTGTCACTAAAGTATTTTCAGTCTTTTGAATAAATTCTAGATATAAAAACTACACTTTTACTACATCAACAAACCAGGAGAATAGAGACAAAGAGTGAAACTGCTGGTCAACCTTTTCCCTCTTGCTTGATTCAAATTTTACCAGTTGTGCACGCCCTTCCGTTTCAGATGGATCTTAAATTGAGAAACAATTTGATAAGAAAATCCCTTCTGAGGTATTAATGCTTTGCAAAGTAGAACAGCACCAAACTAGAGAATATGCATGCCAATAGGACACTTAGAAATAAAAGCCTTAACTCACTTTTAGAAAAGAGATGAGATTACAGGATTTTTTATCCCTATGTCCTAATGTTCTGCTCTGATGTCTTCACATCAACATATTAAAGCATTAACCAACTCCAGATAGAAAAACCACTGGCCCAATCCACAAACGTTAAAAAATAAATCTTTCAGTGGACTAGTTTTATGTAAACTTTCATGACATATAACTTAATAAAAGTGGAAAAAGTATCACTTTATGTGAAATGACTATTCATAGAAAGAATGGTTCCGTTTGAGCATCCCGACTCCAAAATCAGAAATGTCAGTACTTTTATGAAGGCCACGTTGGCTAGCACTCAAAATGTTTCATATTTTAGAGCATCTGGGCTTTTAGATTTTTCAAATTAAGGATATATGAACAATAAAGTCTATACAAATATCCCCTTCCCAAAAATTTGAAAACCAAAATGCAAAGCTTTAATACACTCAAACATGAACTTTTCAGATAGGACATAGTTGACTCATTTTCCTGAGAATGATTGTCTTTTTAATGGCCTGGGCCATATTTGTGTTTTCTGTTTTCATTTTTTTCACAAGAAAATTCAGGACCACAATTAAGCAACTTTTAAAAAGAAATAATACATCTGCATATATACGGTGTGAACCATAGCCCTCACATATAATGAGGCTTCAACTAGTAAACAGCGTGATACCCAACTAGCAATGAGCAGATAGTTTGAAATTCATACCAGTGCTGAGAAGGAAAAAAATGCAATGCATCAAGAAGTTTCTAATGCAGTAAAAATTCTTGTCTCATTTAGGAGAGCCTTTCATGCAACTCAAATTGGAAGGTGAAGTAGTAGAGATAGGCCATCCAAGCCCAGGAGTTACCTAGGAACCTTCATCAGAGGAATTTAGGAGCTCTGAACTTGTCAAAGCCTGGTCCATTGAGATTCTGGAAGCTGAAGCCAAGGGTATGGTAATTGGACCAGAGTTCTCAAATCAGCAACACAGAAGAGACCAATAATATTAACAATTCCCAAGCAAAGCCAGAATTGTAAAACAATCCAACTCAATTGTCAAAAGGAAAGGGGGGGGGGGCACAGAGGTGAAAATGTGCATAAGATGCTGTATTGGTCTCCAAAAGAACCAGGACTAGGAAAGGAAAAAGTCTCCTGGGGAAGAACTTGCCTCTTTACTGTTGACAACTTCACTTGGTGAAGAAAACAAGGAGCAGATTTAAACAGAGGGATTTCCCCTGCGTCAGCGTCATCACAGCTGCTCCTTAGAAAGGAATGATAGCTTCTGAAGGGAAGATACAGGATAGGCAGCAGTAAGCAAGGTCAGGGAGCCAGAAGCGGTAGAATAGACAGTAAAATCCTCTCAACTTTATTCAAAAGAGTTTATTTCCCAAAGCGACAACGCACTTGGGGGTCACCAAATCTGATCCCCAAATCAAAACTTCATTAAAATAGCAACACCTACCACTCTCTGAGGCTAATTCAGGCTGTCTCAACACCTACTAAATTCCTTTTTAATGGGTTCACGTGAATCACACATCAAAACTGCTACTGAGTCTCCCTGCCAACAGAACTAATTACATACCATAACTCCCAGCATGCCCTTAGTCATCAGATCTTTATCAAATATGAATATCGCACACATCCAAATGCTGAAAAGATGGCACATTGTAGAAATGCCTAGAACGGCCTACAAAACTGACTATCTAGATTTGATTAAAAACAGACATCTGTCTGACTCTAGAAAGTGTACATTCAGCAGAAGCAATTCTTGAGTAAGTCTCTGTCTTCTTTATCTCCCCTCGGCACACTGTAGCACTCGGTATGATTTAGTGGAGTTTATTTCTTTGGAAAACGACAAAAAGATCTCTACGGTAACATCTGTATGAGTCTCCATCCTGCTCAATAGCATTCTGTTCTATTCCTACCGCTTCAGTTTGGTGGTGAGGCATCAGAACTCAGACTGCTGACGGTGGATTTGTTCTCGTGAAGACGATAACTATGGCTTTACTTAGTTTAACAAAGAATTTGGTTACATGCAAGCAAACAAAATAAAAACGAGGAAGAGTACTCATAGTCACTGTTATTGGGAGACTTTTTTCACAAGAATTAGCATATTCCAAAGTCTCATTAATTTTACTATACCTGACATTACTAGACTGTTGAGAGGAGAGAGGGTCCCTTGTTTGTCCCGTGCCCGGCTAGCTAACACCCTGTGTGAAATAATCACACAGATTGCATTAATCAAAACACTGCTTGGCCATCGGCTCTAGCCTCCTACTGGCTATCTCTCACATCTTGATTTAACCCATTTCTATTCATCTGTGTTACCACGTGGTCGTGGCTTACCAGGAAAGATTCAGCATAACTTCTGACCTGGCAGCTCCTTGGCAGCTTTCTCACTCTGCTTTACCTCCCAGAATTCAGTTCTGTCTCCCCGCCCACCTAAGTTCTGCCCTATCACCAGGCCCAAAGCAGTTTCTTTATTAACCAATGAAAGCAACACAAATACAGAAGGAGCCTTTAACCATAATGATTGTATCTTTGTGAATATCCTATATGTCCACTTTTTCTACGCCGGAGATTGACCCCAGGATTTTTTTTTTTATGTGCTAGCCAGGAGTTCTACAACTGAGTTACAACCCAAGGTCAAATATTTCAACATTATCTTCTCTACCAAAAAAAAAAGGAACATCTAAATAGAAAACAAAATATTACTTTATGGATTTTTTTTGACTGTGAGCAGTTTATTGTATGGACCCTTCAGGGATTGGCAATTCTATTCTTATCTACAACTTTATTTTTGATATAATTGACTTTGAAGTGAAATGAATGAATAGTGTCTTTTTAATGAATGCCATGAATACTAATTGGTAATAGAGCTTTTATTCAGTACATACTAACCCATTTTCATTTACCCCTTAGCATTTATTTAAAATGATAATTATCACTGGGTTATTCTGTTTCTTGTACCTTTAAGTCATCAAAAAAGTTTTAATGGCACATCTTTTGGCTCAGAAAACAGAAACAAGGGTTTAGAACGTAAAGTCTTTTGAGTTTCTAGAAGCTACATGTTGATTTAAATCATCCACACTGATCTACTACAATCAGTTAATTGTATGTTTAAACCAGTCTAGAATCTGCTCACTATAGTGTTTTGATTTATGGCCTACATCTACACTAAAGATTTATATAATAATCCCATTTTTTATTTTATCATGACTGATAAGAGTTTTGAATAAACTATCAAAGAAAGACAGCTTTCTCCATGTAAGCAGAGTCCAACACAGAGAGCTAATTTTTACACTGCACAATTTGAAAGCAAAATCAATCCATCTCCAAACATTTTGGAGATCTCCAATTAGCTACCACTTGTTTCTACTTAAAAAAAAATAGAGACAAGCCTTAACAGGACAGCTTCTCAAGTCAGTTATACCACATAGGGCCAGCTTGACCGAGATCAAACAGAACCTTTCCATGAGACACTAGAAGAGTGTCTTAACCACAACAGAGGAAAAATCACCACACTTGTTGAGATGTTGGAAATAACATGGTATTAAGAGTCAACCAGTTGATTATGCTCACTCCAATAGTAACAACATTAAAACATCATGGAATTTCAAAATTTAAGAATGAACATGATGATGTCTCCTATACTCTAGTGTTGTGCATAGCCAACACCAAACACACTCTTAAAGTCAAAATGTAAACCTGCTTCCATTTTAAGCATAGATGTTATTTGTTTCAAATCATCCCAGCATGCTCCTTTGGAAGCATGCTGAGACTGGAGCAGATTGGGGCTTCCATGGTCTTTCTTTATTGTCCACCCTTCTCGGTGCCAAGTTGCATTCTGCGTACTAAAGTACTGATGTCTTTGCTGCACAGTGTAAATCCCTTCTGATCAATTGCCTCTTTCAATTCACTGGAAAGTCAGTAGCACAAATTCAACTCACAAGTAAGTTTGTTAATCTCTTGAAAGTCAGATGGGGATACTTTAAATCAAGGAAGAATTGTTTTTGCTTATCCCTTTTGTCAGCGTTGTGTTGCTTCATGCAGTAGCCTTGGATACACGGAGGATTTAAGATCTGTGAAGTCAATGGAAGTGGAATGACATACTTAACACAGCAGGCTCTGGAGAAAGACTTTGGGTTAAATCTTGGTTCTACCACGCCTTTTAGAGAAGCCTTAAAGAGAGTGAATGTACATAATCTTCTGTTGAATGGGGATAAGGAACACCAATAGTTTCCTAGATTTCCTATGAGTTGACAGAGGGCACATCAGAGCTCCTGATGCCGTGGCTGGCATAAAGTCAATGTCTAAAAAAAATGGTAGTTATTACTGGTAATGATACTTACCACATATAGATGCTCACTCATTGTTGATTGGATAGATAGATGATAGATAGATGATAGATAGATAGATAGATAGATAGATAGATAGATAGATAGATGAGAGAGAGATGGTTGAAATAAAACAATTGGTGCCTGCAGACAAATAACTCACTGTATAAACATAACTCCCCCTTTCAATCTGCTCACCATCATTCCTCTGTACAGACTATAAATATCAGAATTTGAACCAAACAATTCCCAGAAACCATTAGCACAGCAGAATCGTTCAAGAGCATTGGAGTGGCCAGAGAGGTCAATTCTGCCAGTTCTAGGTTTTGTTTCCTCATGTTTTTATTACACGTGGATATTTTTCCTTTTATTCAAAATAGACTTTCTATCCTGATTATGGCTTCCACTCCTTCTACTTCTCCCAGTTCCTCTCCACCTTCAATCAAGATCCACTTTCTTCCTGTCTCCCATTAGAAAATAAACAGGCTTTTAGGGGATAATGATACAATACATTAAAATAAATTATAATAAGATAAAACAAAAACCAAAGCACCAAAACTGGACAAAATAAACAAACAGAAGGAAACAAGCCAAAGAGAAAGTAAAAGAAACAGAGACCTACAAATTCATGCACTCAGGAATCCCATAAAAACACTAAACTGAAAGCCATTTTTTAGATAGATAGATAGATAGATAGATAGATAGATAGATAGATAGATGATAGATAGATAGATAGATAGATAGATAGATAGATAGATGATAGATGCAGACCAGTGTGCATATTGCTTCAGTTGTGAGTTCATCTATCTGAGCTTTGCTTATGCTGATTTAGAGGGCCTCTATTTTTTCTGCCTCTTATACTCTTTCTGCCCCCTCTCTTGTGGGGTTCCCTGAGCTCTGAGGGGAGGGATTTAATGGAGACATCCCCTTTAGGACTAAATGTTCCAAGCTCTCTCACTCTGCATAAAGTCTGGGTTGCATGTCTCTATATTTGTTCCCATCTACTGCAGGAGGAAGTCTCTCTGACAATGACTGAGAAAAACTCTGATCTATGAGTATAGCAAAATGTCATTAGGCATCATTTTATTGCTACATTTTTGGGAAGTGGAAGAGAGTAGTATTTGGGTTTGTCCTACATCTCAGGGCTATTTAGTCTCAGGTTCTTGGTCATCTAAACAGTGATGGGCATAAGTTCCATCTCATAGAGTGGACACTATTGTAGGTGGAAGGGTGTGTGGCTGGGCTGGTGTTTAAAGATGTTAGAATGTAGGGATAAAGGCTCTATGTAGGCACCAGCTTGACTTCTCCATGTTCAATGAGTGGTGTAGGTGTTGTCTTCAGCAATGGAGCTTTGCTTTGAATTGCTAGCAACCTATAGTCTTGGCAACAGCTTGTGTTATTTGAGAATTCTCATGGGACCTTTTTTGACCAACAACACATTTAGATGTAACCCAATCTTGGGACAGAATGTTTCATTTGGTGACAAGAGATTGACAGTTGGGGCTCTTCCCCCATTATTTGGCAATTTCAGCTATATTGTCTTTGTATATGTACATATTTTAGGAAGCTTCTACTGTATTAGGTTCCTCTTCTACCACTCAAAGGACCCTTAATTTTAGCAGTCTCTCCCCATGTTCCATCCCTCTCTTCTTCCCCTCCCCACTTATCCTCTTGTTCCAGAAACCCCCTTCCATCCATAACTATATATTCAATTTCTGTTTTCTAATGAGATATGCCTGTTTTCCTTAGTGCCTTGGGTTAGTATTCAGGCATCTGTACTGGCCTGCCCTTATGGTCCTGACAGGATACATATTTAGCTGTAGCCACTAAGAGCATCCCTGTGCACATTTGCTACATTCCATTATAAAAGGCAGGCCTTGCCCACCTCCTTTTTCTCTTCTGCCACTCTTGTCCTCAGGAACTTGTCTCTGCCCCCCTCTCTCCCTTCTCCCTTCTCTGTTGGGCCAAAATTATCTCAGGGCCTGTACCTTGAGGCCTGTAGGACAGAGAAAAGCCTGGCTCAAGTTTGAAGGATAGTCTCAAAGCTACCAAGTAAGGATAAGACAGTGAAATATAGGTAGACACCCCTCTAGCCAGAGGGAGGGCTTGGCTGACTCTCATTGGCGGGAGATACCCCCACATCACATGATGTCACTTAACCTATATAAACTAATGCTCACAGTAATAAGCTGAGTTCCTGCTTTGACTTGAATCCCTATTGCATCTGATTGTCTTGCATCATGGGGCTGTAGAATGGGTTGATAGTGTACTTATTTTTCCCTGGGGAATAAGGCTAAGGAAGCCTGGCACTTCTCTCTCCACTTCCAATAAACCTCCCATGTGAGCCCTTTTGTATGGCATGACACCTACCTGCCCTTTTAAAATAAATTATAATACCTTACTCTATATCTAACCTCTGTGGTTCTATAGATTTTATAGCTTAGTTATCATTGTCTTAATAGCCAATATCCACATATATTATTAAAAACACATAATATCAAAAATATACCATATTTCTCTGTCTGGGTTAACTCACTTGGGATGGCTTTTTCTAGTTCAATTCATTTACTTGCAAATTTCATGATTTCACTTTTTAACAGCTGAGCAATACTCCATGGTGTAAATTTATCCCATTACCTTCATCCATTCTTTTGCTTAGGGACATTTAATTATGTTTCCAATTCCTGGCTGTTATGAATAGGTCAGGAATACTCATGGTTGAGCAAGTGTCTCTGTGGTAAGATGAAGCATCTTTTGGGTATATACCTAAGAGTTGTATAGCTGGGTCTAAGGTAGATAGATTCCCATCTTCCTGAGGAACTGCCATACTTGTCTCCAAAGCAGCTATACATGTTTGCACTTCCACCAGCAAAGCATGAGTGTTTCCCTCATTGCATTCCACATCCTCACCAGCATGAGCTGTCCCTTATTTTATTTATTTATAAGTATTCTGATGAATGTTGGATGAAATCTCAAAGAAGTTTTGATTTGCATTTTTCTAATAACTAAGGATGTTAAACTTTAAAACTTAAAAGTGTTAAAAGCCATTTGAGTTTCCTCTTTTGAGAATTCTGTTTAGAGCTGTACCATATTTTTTAATTGGGTTGTTGTTTTAATATCTAGCCTTTTATTTATTGCATATTTTAGCCCTCTATTGGATGTGGAGTTGGTAAAAAAAAAAACCTTTCCCCATTGTGTAGGTTGCTACTTTGTCTGAATGATGTCCTTTGCTGTTCAGAAACCTTTCGGTTTCATGAGGTCCCATTTATTAATTAATGTTCACTAACAATGTTCTATTCAGGATGTTTTCCTGTGCCAATAAGTTTCAGGATATTCCCCCACTTCTATTAGGCTCCTTGTACCTGATTTTATAATGAGGTCTTTGTTCCATTTGGACTTGAGTTTTGTACAGGGAGATAAATATGCGGATCTCGTTGCATTCTTCTTCATGCAGACATCCAGTTTGACTCGCAACATTTGTTGAAGATGCTTTTTTTCTGGTGTGTATTTTTGGCCTCTTTATAAAAAAAAAATCAAGTGTCTATAGATGTGTGGATTTATGTCAGGGTCTTCAATTCAATTCCATTGATCAATGTGTCTGTTTTCGAGCCAACACCATGCTGTATTTTTTCCTTTTCTTGAAAATAGATTATTTTCTCACATAATATATCCTGGTTATGATTTACCCTCCCTGTACTCCTTCCAGTACCCCTACTTGGTACTGCCCTCCCACTTGGATCCATTCCCTGACTGTCTCTTGTTAACAAAAAATGGGTTTCTTTAGCATTATCTCTCAGAAACCAGACTGCACCTTGGAATCAGGGATTGTGAAGACATGAATAATTCTTACATTCTTTAGAATTGTTTATCCTGGACATTTTGTAGTTCCAAGTGAAGCTTAAAATTGTCCTTTCAAGATCTGTAAAGAATTATGTTGGAATTTTGATGGGATTTCATCGAATCTGTAGATTGCTTTGGTAGGTTGGCCATTTTTACTGTATTAATCCTTCTGATCCATGGGCTTTCCATCTTCTGATATCTTTTTCAATTTCTTTCTTCAATGACTTGAAGTTTTTATCATACAAGTCTTTCACTTGCTTGGCTAGAGTTTCCCAAATAAAAACTCTTCATTGTGAAAGGTGTTGTTTTCCTGATTTCTTTCTCAGACCATTTGTCACTTGTAGATTGGGGGGCTACTGTTTTTTTTTTGTTGTTGTTTTGTTTTTTTTTGTTTTTTTTTTTTTTTTTGTTTTTCGAGACAGGGTTTCTCTGTGGTTTTGGAGCCTGTCCTGGAACTAGCTCTTGTAGACCAGGCTGGTCTCGAACTCACAGAGATCCGCCTGCCTCTGCCTCCCAAGTGCTGGGATTAAAGGCGTACGCCACCACTGCCCAGCTGGGGCTACTGATTTTTCTGAGTTAATTTTGCATTCACTTACTTTTCTAAAAGTGTTCATCAGCTGTAGGAGTTTTTGGCAGAAAATTTAGAGTCACTTGTGTATACTATTTAACATACATAAATTGGTAAATGTAATACACCATATAAATAAACTGAAAGACTATGTGGTCATCTCGTCAGATGCAGACAAAGAAGGCCTTTGGTAAAATCCAACACCCCTTCACAATAAAAGTCCAGGAGCGAATAGGGATACAAGGGACATACCTCAACATAATAAAGTCAGTTTGCAGAAAGCCCATAGCCAATATCAACTTAAATGGAGAAAATGTCAAAACAATTCTTCTAAAATCAGGAACAATACAAGGCTGTCCACTCTCTCCATCTCTATTCAATGTAGTTCTTGAAATCTTAGCTGGAGGAATAAAGCACATGAAGAAGATCAAGGGGCTACAAATTGGAAAGCAAATTAAAGTATCTTTATCTTTATAACATGTTTTCGCTAACTTTCATTTATCAAGCGCTGACTCCCAGCTGTGATTTCTAATCACTAAACATCTAGTAGTGTTTCCTGGGGTCTTCATGGTACCACTCCTATTCTGTCTCCCTGAGATGATGAGCCAAGGCTTCCTTATGCCCGCTTGTTTCATTATCAGCTGTAGGAGTTCCCAGGGAAACTTTTAGGGTCACTTCTGTATACTATCGCATCACCTGAAGATAAAGGTGACTTCTTCCTCTCCAATTTGTATCCCTTGATCTCCTTCAGGTGTTTTCTTGCTTTAGATAACACTCCAAGTCCTGTTGCCCTGGTTGGAGTGGCCTGTGGCTTCCCAGGCAGTACCGGCTGGACTTAGGGTCCAGGATAAAGGATGAGGGTGGCAGGTGGAGGTGGGGGAGGTAGGAGGAGAAGATCCCTGTGATCCACTGGAGATGGGAGGGCAGTGGCTTCAGCAGGTTATCTGCTGCAGAGTAGGTATGAGGCTGGGGGATTCTACTTGGAGGAGCTGAGGGAGAGGAGACAGTATGTAGTTAGCCCTCCTGCTTCCCTGACTAGTCTTTTAATTGACTAAACTTCCTTCCACTTGAAGCATTCCTTCACAGGCTCTGGAGAGTCTTAAAACATGTTCCTCTTGCAGACACTGATTTTTTTTTTGAACTGAGAGAAACTTTTGAACTTTCAACACTTACAATACGTGAAAAGTCCCTTACATCGCTCTTAACTACATAAAAATAAGGTGTAAACTTCCCTTTTGTAAAAGAAGCCACATTTATCAAGGTGATTCTTTGTTCACCTAATGCCCATACCAGGAAGAGATTTCTGAGACGTCTTTTGTTACCTGATAGATTTTATCTACAGAACAACAACTTATCTACAGATCTTTATTTGGCATCCCTTTCCGACATCCTTACACATCCTGTAATTTGTCACCCCTACTCCCAGTTAATACGCTAAGCCTATCTCCCCTTCGCTAGTCCTCCAGTTCAGCACAGTGCGCGTCCCAGCTTCCTTTCTGCTTCTGCCATAAAACACTCTTACCAAAAGTGGCTTGAGCGAGGAGCAGGCTTACTTTGCTTACACTTTCAGGTCACGGGCCATCATTGAGGGACATCAAAGAAGGCACTCAGCAGGAACTTGAAACAGAAACCATGGAGGAACGCAGTTACTGGCTCACTCACAGACTTGTGCTTAGCTAGTTTTCTCACGTGACCCAGAACCACACGTCGTTTCAACTATTCCTTAAGTTAGTAGCTAGTCTACAAAGATCTGCAGACAAAAAGCAGGCTGACATCAAGGGGAAGATGTAGTTATTTTAGTTGGGAAGTAGGGTAGGATTGAGAAAGAGACAAATACACATGTAGACTTCTTCCCACCAGATTTTAGAATAACCAGGATAAAATGAAAATAAGACTGAAAACCCTCCACAGAGAAGAAACAATAATGTTCCTCAAATGAATAATAATCTAACCGGTTACATAATCGTTACCAGAAACATCAGGTGCTGATACAAGCAGTACAAGCACACACTATTAACTTGCAGATTAAGAAAGAAAACCATTAACATTTTAGAGAAAAAAAAAACCTTTTGCCATTGGAAATATGTATCATTGAATTGGAGAATACTTTTAAATTTTACAGCTAATGAAAGCATTTTACTTTGTCAGAAACAAATACTTGTTCAGTTCTTGGTATGTGTTCTTGTTATATGTTCAACAAGAAAGCTTAAATTTAAGCACGATATTAGTCTTTTATTTCTTTTTTTTTTTTTTCGAGACAGGATTTCTCTGTGGTTTTGGAGCCTGTCCTGGAACTAGCTCTTGTAGACCAGGCTGGTCTTGAACTCACAGAGATCCACCTGCCTCTGCTTCCCGAGTGCTGAGTGCTGGGATTAAAGGCGTGCATCACCACCGCTCGGCCACGATATTAGTCTTATACTATATGAACCTAATCAAAATAGTTCAATAGGATGAGATTGAAACCTGCTCATCAACTCAAGGACCCACAGGTCACTGTGCGTTACATATGTTACAGAAGCAGGGCATGCTATGGGGCATGTTGGTCAGCTTGCATTGCTATGACCAAAAGAAAGAGAAAAGCAATGTAAGAGAAGAAGTGTTATTTAGCACCATGATTTCAGAGAATTCAGACTGTAGTAAGATGAATCCACTGCTTTGTGCATGACATGCTAAGAGTGTGTGATATAGCAAAAGAAACTGCCTCCCAGCATCTGAGAAGCAGAGAACCAAGAAGAGGCTAGAAACAAAGTATGTCTTTCCAGGGTATGTCACCAGTCACCAGTGACCTGCTTCCTCCAACTACCTAAACCCCATCTCCTAATTCCCACTACCTACCTCCCCCAATTGCCATTTTACTGTGACTCCATCAGTGGCTGGATTATAAGAAAACTTTATTCATGGGCATAAATCTTATTTTCATATACTTTCCACATGTCATAAAATACTATTTACTCTTTCTCTTAACTGTATAGAATATAAATATTAGCCAAGCATGATGGTTTATACCTATTATTTCAGCACTCTGGAGGCTGAGGCAAGAGGAGTAGTGTGATTTTAAGGTCAATCTGGACTACCATGTGAGTTCAAACCTACCTTGAACTACAGAATAAGGCTTTGTTTCAAAAACCATATGTAAATGTATATGTGTGCTTATATCTATAGTAAATAAATATATTTAAGTTTATTTATGTAAATACATAGCTCATAGGCTGTACCTGTCTTGATGATAGAAACTAAAAAGCTATGAAAATATGTGTCTGAGTATGAATACAAACTTCTACTTATCTTTACATGATAATATGCTATTACAATATTTTATATGTGACTTATTATGGTTATCATGGACTGAAGGCGTTTAATCTACAGTACTAAAAAAGCTATAAAATAAAATTTCTAAGAAATCAATAACATGAAATGATCTAATTTGCTGCCCTTAGTTCTCAACCTGTGGGTCACGACCTCCTTAGACCTTACATATCAGATATTTGTACCCAATTCATAACAGTAGCATAATCACAATTATGAAGTAACAAAAAATAATGTAATAGCTTGGGGGGTCACCACAACATGAAGAACTGTGTGGAAGGGTCTCAGCATTGAGAAGGTTAACCACTACCATAGCATGATCAAGCACTTCTGGGAACAGGGTCTTTGTTAACCAAGAGGACTGGATGGGAGATACAGGCAGAGTCAGGGTGGGACAGAAAGGATTCCAGGTCATAGGAGAAGCAGACTGAGTAGGAAGAGCACTGAGAGCTGAAGGAATGATGCAAGCAATAGGGGTGGTGCCCAGCTCTGCCTAAATGGCAGAGGTGGAAAAGTCAGGCAGTTCTTAATCTATGAGCCACAGATGTGGAGTGAATATAGTCCCATGCCAGAGCCATGATTTGCTCAACAACAGACCACAAATCTCACAGTGGCCCCTTAAGTTTACCATGAAGCTGAAAACAGTCACATCATCCAAATTTAGTTTATTTTCCTATGGCTGCGATAAAACTACTCTAATGAAAGCAACTCAAGGGAGAGAGTGCATCTATCTGGCAGTTCCAGGTTAGTCCATTATGGCAGGGAAGCCAAAATCTGCAGTCAGGGGAAGAAAGCAATGAACGTTTCCATTTGTGCCACTCAGCTTGTTTTCTCCACTCCCACAGTCCAGGGTCTGCCTAGGAATGGTGCCACCCACAGTGGGCGACTCTTCTTTCTTCAGTCAATACAGACAGGATAATTCCCCATGAATATGCCTAGAGGTCCATCTCCTAGGTAAATCTAGATTCTATCGAGTTGACAGCTTAGACTTTACATCACACACAGCGTTTATCATCACGTCACAAGTGTCTAACAGTATTCAACAGAGTAACAGCTATGCAGGCTGTAACCTAGGGGCTGTAACTATACCACAGTACGTCCAGATGTAGCAGGCTACAATGACTATTTCTGTAGGCACACTTTATGATGTTCATGCAGTCAAAATACCTGCTGTGCACTTCCGACTGTATCCTTCCGTTAAGGAGATCTGTAAGTCAAGGTGTATATCTGGGCAAAAGAGCAGTCCTGGTCATGGGTAATATGTATCAAGTTCTACTGTAATTATGTAAATTTGTATGTGTCTTAAAATACTAATAAATGACTTTAAATTGTATTGTCTCTATTAATCAATATTAAAATACCATTCTCCAATAGAGACGTGAACAATTTTTTTGATCATTATATGTGATTTTAAGACATGTAAAGTCAGAAAAACACCATGTTACTAAATACAGGAGGGCCCATCCTCTGACTAAATTTTACTAAGAGTCTGAGAGAGGCTGCTACACATGGCATCAGGGCAGCCCAGCCACAGGACAGAGTGAAAGATACTCCTCTGCGTGACACACGGACGACAGAGACAATAAAGCAGAAATTCACACGCGTTTTAGAAAGGAACAAAAAAGGTTTCTTTTTAAGATCCCTATGCCAAGAGAGACTTACAGGATAATTTTTAGCCTCTTCCAGGAAATGCAAATTTTCAAAAATCAATTTTAGAGGAAATGAAAAAACCCAAATGGTCCTTCAAACACAGACAGTACTGAAAATGCTTTTCAGTAGCCACATTCAAAAGGGCTGTCCTTCCAAAGGAGAGATTATCCCTGTCATGTTTAAACTGCTTCGAAGAATATGCAATGATAACCATTTTCCAACAAAAATTTTAAGGCCAGTATAACCTAGATACTAAAATTGGAAATGGGTAAGAAAAGAAAATAGAGCCGTAGACAAATATGGCTTATAAATGAGGTGCTAATAGGCAACATTTTATGCATGGAGACAGTCAAGTCATTCTTAATATAATAAATAATAACACATATTCGACTCCTGGTGTGGGAACCCAAAAAATAATAATAACACATAATGACCATGTAGTCATAATAATAAGTCTCCATGTCTTTATTTGAAAGTCAGTTAGTGGCCCAAAGAAAATTCCAACTATACCCACTATATTTGGGGATTCCAAATTTCTCTTCCTTACTCCTATCAAATAATTATGCAATGCATGCACAATATTTGGTTTAAAGGTGTTTATTGAAATTTTGTTTATACAAAAGTTCGAAACATCTTAAAAGCTCATAGCCACTGGTCCCTCTTATTCTGTAGTAGCTTGACTTCTTGGGTTCAGCAGTTTTTTCTTTCCTGGCAGTTAAGCCTCTAGTCATGCGAGACAATCTAATGTATCCCCAATGATCCAATATTCATGGTTCTGGTTCCCCTAGGGACCCATAACTAATACAACCTCAAAATTCTAGACAGTCATCTTGCTTGCACTTGTGAAGGATAAACAAACCTCTCTTTCTTGGGCCAAATTTTGGGGTCTCTTGGCTACAGAAAGTCCTCATCAACCCTTTTCATCCATATGATCTTTTATTCCCATACCTTAAGGCATCCTGAGCACGCCTACCTACCCCTCCCTCCAGCCAGAGAGCAGCCTCTACTAAAAGCAATTTTCTGTGTGTTAGTAAACGAATTCCAATGGCTAGCACATAGTAAGACAAGCCTTGTCAGGGACACTTGATTTTAAAGATATCACCAGAAGGTTGCCTCCCTGGTTGATTGAAAGTTTAATTTTAAAAAGATGAATAAGATAGCTCTTCCAAAATGTTAAAAATGTTCACCCTTTTCTCTCAAGGAAAGCTACGCCCAACAGCGGAATTCATGGTGAGATATTGAATTGTTAGAAGGGAGTACCAGAATGATTAAGGGATCCATGAATCATGTGAGTTCTGGACGCTTTCAAGATATATCTGACACTTCAAGAATGAGTCTCCTGATGATCTAGAAAATTGCTTTTGTTCCCAGTAGCTGCAGAGGAGAACTGCAACCCTGTAGTATTTAGTTTACCAATTATTTCATGGCCACTTAAGGAAAGAATACGAAGCCACCCCTGCCTGAAAATGTCTGCTTGCATCTAACCAACAAAAGGTTTTATTCTATCACTATCAACTTTGAATCTGCATGTCCCTCTGTTGCTTTTCATTTCAGGGGTGAATCATTGTGTTCAGGATTCCTGAAGATGTCTTAAATAGCAATCCAAGTCAACATTTATGTGATAATGTGAATCACTTGACTAAAGAGGACAACATGATCAGCTCAGAGGAGAGCTCCGTCACGACAGGCCAACTCCCAATCTGTGTATGAATTATCTTGGAAGTTAAGAGCTTCCTGGGATTCACAGTGCACAGATGAGTAGCCCCAAGGCTAGAGTGTGGGGAATCAGGATGGGAACTGTTGCCTGACACTCCTCAAGAGACGTAAAGACCTCAAGGGACAGATTAAAGCCTCTGTCGAAGAATAGATAAGAAAAATGTGGTACATTTACACAATGGAGTACTACACAGTAGAAAAAATAAAAACATCTTGAATTTTACAGAAAAATGGATGGAGCTAGAAAACACTATTTTGAGTGAGGTAACCCAGACACAGAAAGACAATTATCACATGTACTCACTTATAATTGTTTTTAAACATAAAGCAAAGAAAACCAGCCTACAAACCACAATCCCAGAGAACTTAGACAACAATGAGGACACTAAGAGAGACTTACATAGATCTACTCTACATGGGAAGTAGAAAGTAAAAAAAAGACAAGATCTCCTGAGTAAATTGGAAGCATGGGGACCTTGGGGGAGGGTTGAAGTGGGGAGGGGAGAGGCAGGGAGGGGAGCAGAGAAAAATGTAGAGCTCAATAAAAATCAATTTTAAAAGAACTTTATTCTCCTTCCATCTTTTTTCTCTTTGCTCAGGTGCCTGAAAAGGATCTCAGGACCAATCAGTGGTAGCTCCAGCCCACGGGGTGGTCTGTGCTGTGGGAATTGCTAACCAGTCCTGAATGACTGGCTGGGCACTCTAGTCTTCAGTAGGGAACTAGTGATTGGGTACAGAGGGCACCAGCATATCCTCAGGCTAGTCTGCCACCTCTGACTGAGCAGCAGTGAACTCAGGAGCTGCCTCCATCCATTCACCCTGGAATTCCTCCTTGGTCACTGCCTTCTCATCAGCAGCCTGCTCCTCCTTCTCAGTTTCCTCTGAGTCTCTGTAGAAGTTAAGCTCAGATATAACTTCCCGAGGATGCTCACAGGAGATAGTGCCGTTATGCAGAGTATTTCCAGGGCCTGCATAGTGAGCTCCCTAGTTGTTGGGATGGCAATGTCTGCATAGCAAAGAGAAGAGTCTGTGTTACACATAAAAATGGTGGGCAGGTTGACATAAAACATCTTATGTGATGGGTTGCTGGTCAGCTCTGAGATTGGTCACCACTAGAAGCCATGGTTCCCCAAAGGCTGTTTGGATCCGGTTAGTGAAGGCCCCAGGAGGGAAGTGGCCAGCAATTGGAGTAGCTCCAGTGGCAGCAGAAAGCTTCGTGTGGCTCACTGGCCAGGACACCCTGGAGGAGATGACGCAGCAGGATTCTCAATGGCAACAATCACCCAAGCTGCAAGCAACAGCTTCTCTCTCCCAGGACCTCTTCAGACTTATGATGTGGATACCATCAGTTTTCCTTTTGTAGATGTACTGCTCCAGCTGAAAGTCAAGGTTGGTGCCATCTAAGTAGGTTCCTGTGGCAAGGAATTTGAGGACATCCTTCTCCTTCATCTGTATGGAGGCCCAAAAAGATGAGCCTATTTCCACATTGACCAAAGTCAAAGAGTTGGAACTTACCACTAGTTCCTTCAAGGTTATTGTGTGTGCTTCTACCTCAAACAGAGGTCCCACCTAGAGGTAGAGTTCTGCACTCACAAGGTTATTGTCAACAGGTGTGGCTAATAGCCAGACCTTGTACTTCAGGAATAGAGAAGTGTTCCTACTTCAAACAAGAGTCTAAGGATCCAACTAAGGGTCCAGTTCCTTTATGAAGATAACTTTGGATTCCACCCAGGGAGTGGTTTGTGTACAGAATGTTTTGGTCTATGGTGTGAGTGTGATTTGTTTTGTTCTAGCAACAGAATATTTAACTATGAACAGAGCCCACAACCTTCAATTGGTGTGTTCATTTCCTTGTATCATATTAATGTAGGTTTTTTTGTTTGTTTGTTTGGTTTTTTGTCTACTCCTACCTTTTGGGACTAGGGGTATTTTAAGCAGTTGGAAACTAAATGCAGGTGAATTTCAGTATTCACTGGAATTCCCTCCTGATACTATCCTATATATTTCTCTCTTTTATTATTTTCATTTGTGTCTTCATATTCTTTACTATATCTCTAAATCCCCACACCTCTACCCTGGCAAGAGGTGCTTTTGTCAAGGCTGGTCCTCGACACATCTGAAGGACATCAAGGGCTTCAGATATTGTGTAAGTGTCCGTTTCAGCTACAATGGAATCAAGAGCACATGTGGACCTGTCTCAGGGCAGCGTGGAAAGGTGGCTCAAATATTTAAATGCTTGGTTATCACGGAGTGGTGCTGGTTGACTGACAGGGATTAGGAGGTGTGGCCTTGTTGGAGTAGGTGTGACCTTGGCGCTCGCTCTAGCTCTCTCTCTCTCTCTCTCTCTCTCTCTCTCTCTCTCTCTCTCTCTCTGCCTGTTGCCTGTGGATTCAGATGTAGAACTCTCAATTACTCTCCAGCACCGTGTCTGCCTGCAGATCATCACATTCCCTGCCGTGATGACAATGGACTAGACCTCTGAACTGTAAACCAGTCCCAATTAGATGTGTTCCTTTATAAGAGTTGCACGGTCACTGTAATAGGACACTGACTAAGATGGGAAGATTCTATCAAGTCTAGCTGAGCAAAATGAGTAAGTTTACTGGCTCGTAGGAGCATAGGTCACACACGAGCAGTGGCACAATCAAAAGGTTTGCACTTCTGGTCCAAGTCAGACCATGGAGAGAAGACATGCCTTAACCAATCTATTCCATTTACACTTTTTACTTGATTTTATCCAGCAGGTATATCAGAGCTCCTGGAACTGCAGTTATAGATATGAGTGGTAGGAATCAAACCTAAGTTCTCTGCAAGATCAGCTAGTGCTCTTAACCACAGAGCTGTCTCCCCAACCCCTTGATATTTTTCTTATACCCATTGTGTATTTCAGAGTACAGACTTCAGCCTAATACAATTATAGGTAGATCTCTTCCAGAAACTTACTTTTGATGGGACTACTGTTTTTGTCCCTAACTGAGGAATAGTCAAAATATTAAACCTAAGGGCATTTAATTAGAGAATCACAACTTCCTAGTCCTGTAGTCCGTGTGAGAAGCACGGCTCAGTGAAGACATGACAAAACCCTACCCCTCTCACAATGAGTGCCGGGGTTCTCACATAAAGAGCACGCTGGCAAGCGTGATCAGCTGTTTTTAGCACAACACCTTCTTAGAACATTTGTGGTAGTTAATTATGACCATTTCTAGCTCACAGATGGCATGTGAAATTGAAGTGCTATGTTTTAGGTAACAAGGGGGGTGGTATAATAAATAAATCATTGTGAAATCAAAGGGCACAGTTGGCGAGGAACATGACGAATGGTTGTTTACCCGCCCAGCACCTTGCCCGTTAACAGTGCTTTCTTCCTGGTTCCTCAGCACCAGTCCATCTGCCACTCCATCTTTTGCATAGTTTCCAACACATCTCTCTTCACTGTCCCCTTTTCCACTTGTCCTATCAAGCCTGGGTTCCTCCACTTGGGGTCAAGCCTTCATGGTCAGACACGAACCCATCACTTGAAATCATTTCCCTCCATACTCAACAAGCAATGAACCTTCCAGCGAGTGCACTCCTCTACCTGGCTCCCTGTGTCCTCTGCTTATTGCCAGGCAGGCTCCTGCATATGAGCTCACCACAGAGGCACATAGTCTATCCTCCTTCCTTCTATCAAAACACAGTTTAAGTAGCAACATCTCCAAGAAGTGGTGCCAATTCATCAATCACCACACTGTCCTGAGTTCCAAACATACACACAGAAGGAGCCACCTAGTACTACATCCACTGATCCATGACTATGGATCATGTAGTTCTTAGCTAAGGAACGGTACACCTGCCATGATTTTCCATGGTCCAGAAAATGGAAATATGAGAGAAGAAGGGGAGGTCAATAAATAACTGTAAGGTGTTTAATGTATATATATTTTCAGAAAATACCCAGAAGAACTTTCTGGTTTATTCTCTTAAAGTAAAATATGTGGAATCCAGCTGATAATAGAAGGTTTCCACTGCTCATACAATAATCCTTCTGAAATACACTGGCCTATAAGCTGCAAGGACCTCTTCAAGGTGTCAGCTGCCAGGACCTGGTCCATGGAGGCTCCAGGGGTCAATATAACTGGGGCGATGCAATCCCAGTGACACTGTGCAAACAAAGGAATGCATCTCTCTCTCTAGGCCAACAGTAAACTACTTAGGGTCCTGGGTGTTGACCCATGAATTTGGCACAGTCTTTTGGTGATTCCATCGAATTCATTCAGCACTACAGAGTGTCTGCTGTTGAGATTGTTTTAAAGTGAAATGTGGAGGAACTGTTCTGTCATTAAAAGCACTGGTTTCTCTGCAAGAACAACCAGGCTCGGCACCCACAAGGGAACTGTAACTCCAGTTCCAGGGGATCCAACATCTTTTTCTGCTCTCCTTAGGCATTAGGCATACACACCGTGTACATCCCTTGGCTTTTAAAAAGCACGAAAATGGAAAGTGGTATATAAACACATATTAGTAGCTGTTACTTATAAGAAAATTGTCAGGAGATTCTACCAGTTATATAAACAATTAACACTTCAGACACTTAAGGTTTGAAAACGAAAATTTGTCAGAGCCTATTATAAATGAAAAGAGATAAGAGTGTATGTATGTGTAAGGAGAGAGGGATTATATATAAATACATATATGCACACACACACACACACACACAGATGACTCTACACTGATGGAGATTCAGGAGGATAGCCTAGATCATGCTGCAACCAGTCCTCATGCTACATCTTGACTTGGAGCCCTTAGTCCTCTACACATGCTTCACAATTGTATCCTTTCCTAAATTTGATGCATTTTTCTGCAACAACCTCTCCCTTAGAAGCTGTGATAAGAATCTATGGGAAACATTCAGATAATAGCAATGACCACCTACAAACAGTTTATCTTGACAGCTGAGATGAGAAGGGTCAGCTGAACTCCTGATCCTGCAGTTCTGCTGTCCCTGTGATTGTTCACACTTTAATTAGTCCAGTCGCCACCAAGGACCCACTCTTAAGTTTATGCATCAGCTCCTGCCTCCAGGATCTTGCCCTGTTTGAGTTCCTGTCCTGACTTCCTTCAGAAATGAACAGCAATGCTGAAGTGTAAGCCAAATAAACCCTTAACTTGCCTTTTGGTCTTGGTGTTTCATCACAGCAATAGAAATCCTAAGACAATGTCCATGCAGCATTCACAGGGGCCAGAAGAGGTCATTGGATCCTCTAGAACTGAAGCTACAAGCAGTTTTGAACAACCATGTGGATTCTGGAAACAAAACCCAGGTCCTCTACAAGAGCAGCCAATGTTAGTTCCCATGAGCGCGGCTGCTGCCACAGCCACTGAAGCAGTTACATCATTACCTGACACCAGGTACCCTTCCACCTTTAGCTATGTGACATGTACACCCTTTAAACTGTCTGCAAGGCACAGTTCCTTCTTACCTCTCTCATCTTCTTGCCTCTCTTGCCTTTCTTGTCTCTTGCTCCTTTTCCCAGTTCTCTGCCGCCTGCCTGCCTCTCTCATGTTCCCACTCCAAAATGGCCTTTTGCTTTTTCATTCTCTCCCTCCCCCTCCCCCAACAAACCTCTTGCACTAACTCTCTTGCTCAAGGCCTGTTTGCTCAGTGGCATACCTTGGCAGGGCCCACTGGAAGTTACCCACTTTGCTTTGTTTTTATAAGTCAATTTAGCAGGTGCTCTTAACTGCTGACCCCTGTACGTGCCGTGTGTGTGTGTGTGTGTGTGTGTGTGTGTGTGTGTGTAAGATATGTCCTGCTCCCTTCACCTTCTTTGTTGCACACAATTTTGGTTGATTCTCTTGACACACATAAATTTATTCAGGCTTCAAGAGACACTTTTTGAACATGATTCCTAGCTTCTATGCCCAAAACCAAAGATACAAACTAATAAAGCACAGAATGACTAAGAATATAGGGTTGCCTGTGATTGAGCCCCTGGTGAATGAAGGCTTAGGCACAGAAACCAGCTTTATGCAGAAGCACCTGAAGAGAAGCCAGGACCAGCTAATTACAGAAGATTCCTGTCCTATAAGGTTCATTGTGATTGAGGGTTCAGTACAGTTTGTTTTCTAATTAAACTCAATCATTTATTTCTTGAAGACATTCTGGTAACGCATCTTCTACTATTTTTAGATCCATGACAAACCATATATTCTGTACTAATTCAGAAATGTTTTTCATTAACTAGCGCTTATCAAATGCTGCTTCAAGGAAGATACAAATCTTCCTGGGATCCCAGGGGTTGGCTCTACTTCAAACAGAAAGGAAATTGAGTCCATTTGAATAGTTAGCCCCATGGTGAGAGACGCAGGAAATGCCAATCTTATGATGAAGTCAAAAAAGTCACATGCAACATTTGAGATAGGCACACACCCCCAAAATGGCTCCCCAAGACAGTTATTTATTCTTGAATTTCCTTGAACAAAAAGATGGTTTGGCAGATGTCATAGTTCATGCCTGTAATCCAGTACTGCCACTTGAGAGGCCAAGGCAGGGGAGTAGGAAATCTGAAGCCAACCTGAGCTACATTCTTGTCTCAAAAACAAATAATAAAGTAAAATACAGTTCTACTGCCAAATTGTCATTGAAATACAGATAGTTCTGGGCATGCCCGTACATAAGCCTATTTTTGTACCAGAGTGAAAATAATCTCAGCTGTTTCCTGGGATACCTAAGCCTGAGTACCAGTGTTGCTCTTCATACCTGAAGTTTGGGCAGGAACTGATATTTCTTTGGAGTTTGGCAGAATTTTTCCTGGTTTCCCATTCTATATCAATTACCTAAATTTTGGTAAGAGAGGATTTAAATTTCTATTACATACATATATACATACATACATACACACACACATGCACACACACAAACAGAGAGAGAGAGAGAGAAAGAGAGAGAGAGAGAGAGAGAGAGAGAGAGAGAGAGAGAGAGAGAGAGAGAGGTATATGTTCAAATCCTCATGGAACCCATAGTTTGCTTTAAGGCGCATGTTTAAAGCAAATCTTCAGTGATGTTTCTAAAGCCCAATTCATGACCCAAACATAATTATCCTTTTGCCACATGGGGAAAGAAAAACCCAGGCCTCCTCAGATGGTCGTTAATTCCACCCACACAGGCTAGTCTGCCAAGCTGCTAAGTAACTAAAATCCTGGATGAATGAGCAGAGGAAAGAAAGCAGAAGCGAGACCGGAAGCTGCTTGGTAAGAACCTGTCGCTGATGACATCATCCTCCTGAGACCACTTCCACCACTATGGACTTGCATGACCCTTTGCTTCTACCCTTGAGTGAAAGCCCTTGCTATGGTTTATGCATGAATGGTGACCTACAGATTTGCATGTTTGATGCTCTGTCATCATCTGCGGGTGTTGGGGGTGGGGAGTTTGTGCTACCTCAGGAGGGGTGGGGGCTAACTGAAGGAAGCCTCCCTGGTTCCCCTGTCACACCCTGTCTTCTTTCTTCCTCCCTTTCCTGCCTCCGTCCTCTCTTTATCGCCTTCTCTGCTTTCTGAATGTCCAGTCATGAATTGCTTTGCTCTGTCTTCACTTCCCTCCCCCACCATAATGAACTGATGGCTCTAAAACCATGAGCCAAAATAAACCCTTGGTTAGGTTGTTTCCACCCGGTATTTAGTTACAGCAACACAAAACCCTGACCAGTATGTCCCTTTCTTTATAATACCATAAAATCAGGAATACTGGGCAAGTTAGTAACAGCTGCAGTACACAGTGTCACCCCCAGCATACCTGCAAGGCACTTAGCATGTCACCCCTGGCCTACCTCCAAGCTGCCTACAATGTTATCCCCAGCCTGCCTGCATGGTGCCCACAATGTTACCTCCAGCCTAACTGCAAGGCACTTAGCATGTCACCCCCAGGCTACCTGCAGGCTGCCTACACAGTCACTGCCATGAGGTTTCTCAGCCTTCCTGCTCAACACACTGTTATATCAAACAGAAAAAAAAAAAACATATCAATGGGAGATAGATACAGATTACAGTACCAAGCCAAATAGAATTCCTGTGGGTGCTAATTTCCTTGAAGAATCTTTTGTGCTCTTACTCTCAAGACTTTTCACGTGGTCGAAAAATCAATCTCTCACACTCCCTTCACACAATTTTGTTGATTTTTTTGACATCCCACATATGCAAAAAAAATCATTTACTCAAAGTGCTTGAGAGGTGGAAAAATTAGAGCTTCATGCTCTGTGGACTGAAATTTATATAGATTTTTTTTTTTTACAGCCTTGCTTTCAGAGAAAAGGAAACGTTTTCCACAGTTAAGAAATCACTCCAGCAGATGGGTCTATCTCTTCCACGGCTGTTTTTAGTTGGTTTGTGGGTGAATTACCTTGGACATGGTTATAAATTTGAGATTATAGGAATGGCTGAGGGGAGGCTTTCTTTCTTCTTTCTTTCCCTTTCTGCCTGTAAAATACAATGAGGACACAGCTGTAGCATCTAGAAATTGAGGGAATCTAAAAACCATAAAAATAGTGGCTTCCTTTTCCTTCTGTGGGCTATGAAACAACAGTTCCGTTTATCTCGTCTCCTATGATTTATAATGACCAATCTGAGGCTATTTTCCCGGGAGGGTAATTAGCTAGGCAGTTACTTCACTGTGAGCCCAGCATTCTGATTAAGTATAGCTTTACACTTACAAGTATCCAAAAACCCAATAAAGCACAGAACAGGGCTTGCTTGTTTGCTCTTCTTTTTGTTTATTTATTTCTTGCTAAGTAGTATTGGATCGTGCAAAACTATGGCACGAATAGCAGGCCCATCTAACTCCAATGAAATTTTGAGACAAATGGGAATTCTGTTAAACAGCAACCACCAGGGCCAGGCAGTGTCGGAGCACACCTTTCATTCCAGCAATCAGGAGGGGGGGGGGCAGATCTCTGTGAGTTCAAGGCCAGCCTGGTCTACAGAGTGATTTCCAGGACAAGCTCCAAAGCTACACACAGAAACCCTATCTTGAAGGGAAACAAAAACAACAACAACAACAACAAAAACAAAAACAAAAAACAGGAACCAGCAATGAAATTCTACCTGCTCTGTTATGTTGGGTTTCTGTACATTTTCATCTCATTCCTGTCTACCAGTTGAGGTGTTTGAGGGATACTTACCAGCCCCCCATCCCCCTATTATCTCTATTATATTGCTACCAAGAGCAGAACCTGAACAGCCAACTCATGATCTATTAACCTTCAGGCAAAATCCCTTGAAAATTAGTTCCTCTGGAACCACAGGGTCAAGTCGAATCTTCCCAGCACAGCCTGCAAGGCTGTTCTTGGTCTGGACGCTACCTACTCTTCCCTAAGTGCTGGCCCCAATGGCTTTTTGTTTGTTTATCTATGCTGCTGTTGGTGATGTCTGCAGGGTCTCTCACTGGCCGGAGATCTCCAATAAAAATTAAGCTAGCTATGAGCCCCAGGACCTTCCTATCTCCACTTCTCCAGCACTGGGATTACAGGTGGACCATCAGGCCCAGCTTTTCTTACAAGTTCTGCGGATGGAACTTGGGCCCTGATGCTTGCAAGGCTCGTGCGCACTTTACTGGCTAGATTATCTCTTCAGCCAGGAAGTATATGCAATAGCTGTTTTTAAAGGCTTCATTGTTTATAATATACACAAAAGCAAGTGTCTGCTCTGTTTTTCAACCTGATATCCATTGTTTATTTGTTTTCATTTATCGTACAAAATAGAAGTGGCTCGTTGGCTAATTTAACATGTCAAGCTCGTTTTGAAAGGTAAATGAAATGTTTAAATACAAAGCGTACACAGTTAAAGCATCAAACGACACGCACAAGAAAGGAATGTTTTCAGGACCTGACACTGGATGTCTGTCCACAGTGCTGTTTCAGAAAACCACCCACAAGCTGACTCTACACAGATCGTATTCTCTTTCTAAACCTAGTAGGAAAGTGGCCGTGTCGCGAGTTCTGCCATCAGAATATGCCCAGGGTTCTTGTCTCTCGTCACTTCCATGTATCCACCAACTACCTACCCTTAGACTGTTACCCTGTCCCTTCAAACCCAGGGCCTCCTGGCTGATGGGAAGGCATTCTCTCCAGCCCCAACAGCCTGCCTTGAACACAGCCCGAGTGCTTCCACAGACTCCTTGGCTCAAAGTCTCCAAGGGTGCCTCCCCTCAAGAGGCTTTGGGGCTGGACTGTTGCAACTTGACTCCAGTCCAGTAGGTGGCCTTGCTCTTACAAAAGCTTGCCAGCCGTCTTTGTTAATTTGTGCATTGGGTTCAATTTCTTGACAACCTTAATCATTGCCTTCAGAAGTTGGCTAATGACTTAAAGCTCCTCCCACTAAGATGGGGCGTCTCTCTCCAGCCTTAACTCTAGAGTACCTGTGGGTGTTCTTCACCATGAGGATAAGTGGGAGCCAAAGAAAGCCCCCAGACCTGAGCCGCAGTCTTTCTAAACTAGTCTCAACAGTACAATCTCGCCATTCACTATATTAATTAGAAGTCACTGCAAAATTTCATCCCACATTCCAAGAGAAAGAGCCATCTAAGAGTAACTGAGATTCATTTCAAAGGCTGGCTACCCATGTATACACTAGCAATCAAATTCCAAATTTTGAAAACCAAGATTTAAATCGGTTTCCACGTTTGTTTACTTTTAAATTTAAAGTCAGACGGCATTGCTGCCTTTAATAATTAAATCATGAAATTTTCAAAATTGGATCTGGATACTGTTGCCCCTCCTCTAATATTCTTTATACCCTGTCCTTCCCACCACACAGCTGCCTGTTCTTTTAACCTTGAATTAACTTTATTTACTCAATTTTATTATCTTTCCTGTCTAAAATAGCAAGAAATCCTTCAAAATCAGGTAATCTCACTTCCTTCTGCAGGATCCTAAAATTGTAGCCCATGAATTTCTGAGCGACCCAAGGTACACAATATAGTCACAGAAGTCCAGCCAAGTGGGGTTGTCATTTTGAGAGAAAAGAAACACAGAATATTGGTGATATGGTTCTATAGTTGAACACCTGACTCGCATTTCAAGGCCTTGTGTTTCAGCCCCAGCACCTGAAAACTCCTAACATTAAAGCATCATCTAAAGGGGCTGGAGATAGTGGTGCAGGTAAAAATGTGCTCTGCTCTTGTGGAGGACCTGGATTTGATTCTTAGAACCCATATGAAGCAGCTCATAAATCTCTAAAATGCTGGGTCCAGGGTCTCTCTTGGCCTCTGAGACCATACTGCAAGCAGGTGGCATACATAGAGACAGCACACAAGCATGTACGCACACACACTCACACACACACACACAGAGAGAGAGAGAGAGAGAGAGAGAGAGAGAGAGAGAGAGAGAGAGAGAGAGAGAGAGAGAGAGAGAGAGAGGAATATGGCTCAGCTCAGCAGGTACAGGTGCTTGCCACCATGCCTGATGATCTGTGTATCTGTTTCATCCCCGGGGTCAGTAGCAGACATGAGGTCCTTGCGCTCACAGGTAAGCACTAAGGAAACCAGAAATATTAAACCTGCAGAGCTGTCTTTACAAAGGAAGAGACATATAACCCATTTTCTGCCCGAAAAGCTGGGAATGGATGTGGTTAACAGTCCAGTGACATCTGCATTTAAGGGTTTGGGCAGGCCACATCTGGTTCCCCCTGACTCTTAAATTTGTCTTAGTCAGTCCACCTCTCCTGGACTCTTATCACAAACTGTTTACCTTGAGCCTGCTTCCCCAGTCAATCTATAGAACCCAACTTTATGGAAAAAGCCGCACATACTTTACAAAGAGTTTTCATATGACCATGGCTTACACTTTATCATACACAGAGAACTGAGTTCATTGTCACCAGGAAACTTTTTCCAAATTGTGCTGCATTTAAATATGCCCGAAATAAAGTCCTCAATGTCAGACTCTCAAAATTTGAGCCAACACTGGCTACTAAGTCTTGTTGAACCAGACTTTCTTCTTGGCCATGGTGTTTACAGAGCTCCCCACAGGGGTCCACACAGCAGAACATGAAATACTGCACTCTTACCTCCACAGATGCATGGTGGCAAACATGCTTATTCTCCGCCACCCCCCGCACACATTCATACAAATAAATAAGACGTAATTTTAAAATAGTATTAGAATTTTCAACAGCATTGACTTTTGCCAGTGGTTATTTCTAAAGTGATGTGAGATAAAACTGTTGATGTGTTGGGATATAACAAGGAACGTGGTATAATTGTATCTTAGTCCATTCAAGGTTTCGTGTTACGATGAAAAACTAACTTGGGCTAGGTAATTTATAAAGAACAGAAATATATTTTCTCACAGTTCTGAAGCTAGGAAGTCCCAAAATGGATGTGCTTGACAGGGTTGTGTGCTGAACTCTGATGCTCCAAAGTGGCACCCGTATCCTCCTGTGGAGAAGCATACGCTAGCTAAGCTAGCTAAGGAAGGCTGCGGAAAGCCTTCGGTACCCACTCAAAGGCAAGTACCCTCATATCTAATCACCCCTTAGACTTCCCTCCCCCTTAACACCTGAATGTTAGAGGCGTAAGTGCAAACCACAGCAGGCCCCAAATTGTAGCTCTGTTCTTTTTCGCCTCATCGCTACACTCTGAAGTGGGAGAGATGGCTTCCCTTAAGAACGTTTCCAGAATTGTCAGGCTCACTCAGTGGGCAAAAGCACTTACTGCCCAAGCCTAGCAACCTGACCTGGAGTCTTGGATGTCCAGCATCCACAATGAAAGACAAGAGCCATCTCACTCACACACATGCAATAACGATGCAATAAAGGATGTTTGTAGCAACGTTATGGATTCTTCATTTTATTTCTCCAGTCTTTGGCTATACTCTTTTCTTCACTCTAGGGCATAAAGAGGGATGGTATATGAAGCATCTTGTCGGGGGTTGGAGCATCTTTGAGCACTTGTTTGTGTTGCAATTTTACCTGATCATTTTCCCCAAGAAACACCATTTTTTACTGAAAAAAAAAAAAAAACAGCTGATAGACAAGCTATCATTGTTCATGTTGTCTCTGGGGGATACCTTGCTGAAAAAAAATGAACAAATGATCTTGTCACTTCAAAGAAAGGAAGCCACAGAAAATGGCACTATTATTAAAATTCAAGATTTCAAGGGAAAATGAGAATTTTGGAAGACTTTCATCCGCCATCCACCATTGTGGGATTTGACAGCTTTTTAATACTTAAAAAAATTGATGAGGTTGGTGATATCAGTGAACACAGTCTTTATCTTGTACAATAAAATGTGTCAAAATTTAGAGAATCTGCATAACTCAGCATATTTTCTAAATGACAACTTCACAATCTCACCAAATTAGTCATAAGTAAATGCATTCACAGGCAAATATATTTTGGTGTAAGATAGCACAGAAAGTTTATTAATGTAGTTTCAGATTCTGTCATAAGGGTAACCTTGAAATGTTGGTGCAATATCAGAGTAATGTTCATAATTATCATAAATTCCTACCTTTCCCAAGAAGGCATCTCTTAGGCCAGATCCTTCTCACACACTTCAGTACAAATAGCATATTTCAACAGACTGGATGCAAAGTACATATTAGAATCCAACACCAATGAAAGCAAATGTTAGGTTTGGAGACTGTGAAACAATGGATTCTTCTTTTTTCATTTGGATGATATGTCTAATTTTCATTATAGCACACTACTTCCATAGACTTATTATTTCCATTGTAAATGAACTGAACAAACATTACTTTTTCATTTCTTATTTTTTTTTAAGATTTAATTATTTGTTAGGTATACAATGTTCTGTCTGCACTTATGTCTGCAGGCCAGAAGAGGGTGCCAGACCTCATTACAGATGGCTGTGAGCCACAACCATGTGGTTGCTGGCAACTGAACTCAGGACCTCTGGACGAGTAGCCAGTGCTTCTAACCACTGAGACATCTCTCCAGCTCCCTGGGACAGATACAATCCATCTTTTTTTTTTTTGGTCCTCAACAACCTAAAATACTAAGACAGAACATTTTACATTTTACAATCACTGCTTCCCTGATTCGAAGCCAAGGCACTGCCTCTGACTTATTGCATTCACTTATGGTTCTCCATGTTCTCAGCTTTGTTTCCGCACAGCTTTTCCAAACATGATATCATGGTGACTCGTTTTCACATAAACCAGTTGTGTTATGTGCCAAACCCTGATGAGAAGTTTCCTAAGGTTTCCTTTCAACATTATTTACAGAAAACGTGAATGTTTTGGTGGCCTACTAGCATGCCATCTTTCCCTCCTCTGTTCTAGGTCAGAGCCTCATGCTCTGTCTCACTGCTGTTCCTTCCAATTAGAACTTATTTCCCACAGGTATGTACGCGGGTCGATGCCCAAGTCTCTACAGCAGACACAGAAATTGTTGGGTTTCCATGCTCATCTTGTTGTTCATTTTAGGGCTGCAGTCAGTCCTTGGGGTAGCTAAGAGGTGGGGTGTGGGGTGGGTTGAAGGCTACTAGATGAACAGTGACCAAGTCTATGCTCAGCCGTTACTAGAGTCAGCAGGGCAGGGAGGTAAGAATCTAGAAAAACAAGTTGGAACCAAGTTACTTTCATTCTGAGGATTGTCACTGTTTACCCAAAATAGGGGAGCTTTTCAAAATGGCGTGACCCTAAGAGTCTTGAGAAAGAACCTAATCCTTTCCAGCCTTATCTTGAACCAGGTCAAGAGAAAACAACATAGGCAACATTACAGGCATGTTTCATCCCACCAGCCCACATTCCAGGTGCTTCTCTGTAAGTACTTAGGAGTTTTGCTCAAGCTGCCTTCCTGCTTATACCATATGGATGCTCTCCTAAGCTTCCTCCGCTTGGTGCTCTAGACCATATCTCTGTTTACAATGCCCAGCAACCTTTAGTTCTCATCCACTTGCTGCTCTCCTTGGGTCAATTTCAAGCATAACAGTGCTGTCCCAAAGAACATTCTACAAGGATCTCAATGGCAGAGGTGGCCTGTCTCTGAACTGTTCTCTAAGACAGCTACTGGAAAATGCATCTACTAAGTACCAGTACTAAGTACTGGCTACTACAACTGAGTTGAGTTTTTGTTACTGCTGTCGTGGTCATTTAAATATGAATAGCCACGTATATCTATTGGCCACTATATAAGACAGTATAACATTAGAACTATAGACCAGCCCAATTCTCCAGAGTCTTCCGGTCACAGAAGATTTTTCTGTTTCAACTCTCCCAAGACATTAAAGTCATTATGCTTCTTAATGTGAGCTATTGTACACTATCACTGCCTTGTGAACTTAGAGCAGACCTAATGAACCTGGCCTGTCTCAAGCACACTTGTAGAATTGTCCATATAAACAAAAACAATTGTAAATGAATTAACATAGGCCATCTAAAAGCTTCTTTGGGTATTAAACTAAATCCAAAGATAAATCTTAGCCAAAAAATTCAATCACAATTTTTTTAAAAAGTCCTATTAGAAAGGAACATGAGGTCAAGGATCTTTTATGATTGAGCTGGAGCCCCCTAAGGGGGCTGACAACAGAGGCTCTCTTCAAAGAGGTATGTTAAATTATCAGGCGCAAGAACAGATCGCGAGACACACTTGGGAACTCACTTTCTAAGAGTTTTATTGGGAAGTGAGGAAGACACATGCACAAGCCTGGGGAAGCTGGTGCGGCAAGAGACCGTGGAGCGGGTGTGTCCAGCTTTTAAAGGCTGCCTAGCAAAGCACACAGGGGCTTCTGTTGTTGCCTGCACGTAGATCACAAGGGCTTGAGTTGCCTGAACACTTGATGGCACATGCGCAGCCATGGAACCCAGAAGTGCCAGCCCTTAGGGTTGCTAGACATTTTGCCAGAGTGCTGGGTGATGTAAATGATAACAGCATGTTTAAGATGTGCGCAGTAAGAAAGTTCTTGAGGATGGCATCCAGGTACATCTTGCCATGACCCTACTATTGACCTACTAACTTCGCTTCCATTTACGGAGCACCTAAGGAAAGAGCTTCATCTACACAATCTACCATTATCTCTACAACTGCCCAGTAGGTAAAAACAGCTATCACATTTCCCAGAATTGTTTGGACTCCAAGAAGCTTGTCCAAAGTCCCCAAGTTGGTAAGTGTTGGGTTCAGTTCACAGGACAACCTGGGTGACCTGGAAACTTTTTTCCTTTCTCTGGATCCTGTCATTAGGCAGGGGAGAAGCAGGAGGTCACTGGGAGTCATCTGAGCATCATGCTTCATTGCCTCCTCTCTCATAACCTCCCTGAATATGGAGAGGAAACATCTGGGTTAATTCCTAGGCAGAAACACCCAAGAGAGCTTCAAACAAAAGTCTAGTTTTATACAAATATACTACAAGATGCCTCGCAATATATACAGCCCCCAAAGGAGCCCATCCTTAAAGCGAACACAACAGCAAATTATATTCATATTTAAGGAAAGGGGTCTTGCAAAGACACCCTAAAATACGCCACTGCATCTCTTTGGAACGTGCTCAGGAGGTGAAAATAACTGAAGAAATTGGCTCCCTTTTCTCATCACACAGTATTCCCAGCCATCTGCTGTGTGTGCCCGTGAAGATGCTGCGCAGTGCTTAACATTCTCATCGAAGGAAATGTGAATAACCAATTTACAACCTGTGTGGGGAAAGGCAGGGATCCGTCCTTCCCCTCCCCACAGTTCAGATTCATAGTGAGCATTTGTAGTTGTGGGTGGCTGTGCTTGTTACTTAGAAGAAGATTCAACTGCACATACCACCAAATAACAAAACAAAGGAGGGGGGGAAATGTGTGTGGGAGAGGGGAGTGAGGTGCTAGAATAATTTAATTACTGTCAGGTGGTTTTCAAGCTGTACTGGGGTGAGCGGAACCTTGAATAGAATCTGTTACCCCAAAAAAAAAAAAAAAAAAAAAAAAAAAAACAAATGAGCTTACATCGCGATACTCTTTTTTTTTTTTTTTATTGCGTGATACCAAATGGTTTCAAGAACATAAAAAAACTAAAGGCTGTGGCGCTAAATGAAGTAAAGGGAGTGGTAACCTGAGAGCAAGATCCCACCCAGCTAAGCCTCCAACTTGTGGAAAGGAATCAAAGAAAAAGCTTAAGCAGAAAAGAAAACCGTCAACAACAGAAAACAGATGCAAAGGTAATTGAAGGAGGGGCCAAGCTCCAGCCCCAGCAAGCCGCAGACCTTAGCAGCTTTAGCCCCGTGGTTGTAGTTTAAAGTCACGAATACAAGACAGTGGTTGTGGAAGCTTCCTCTGTGACAAAAGAAAGCTGGTGAGGCCAGGCGTGAGGCAGGAGCGTCCCTGCAAAGAGGCACTGAGAAGCCATTGCAGGAAGTGGTGAGGGTTAGCCTGGATTGTGTTCCTGACTCCAAGATGTTGGAGATACCAGCCGGAGTCATGAGATACCTGCTAAGGAAAGCTGCAGACTAGGTGTGGAATCAGCCCAAGAAGAAAAGTATGTTTTAGTCAAAAAAGCTGGAAGGAGCTAGGGTTCTGAAAAGTGCTTTGCTATCAGACATGGAGGTGTAGGATTTAGTTTGCCCTGTTGGATTTTGGTCTTTCTTTGGCCCAGTATGTCCTCATTATGTTCCCTTTCCTTCCTTTTGGAATAGTAATAT
>NW_026068061.1:1419499-1427574 GCF_014885135.2 Alexandromys fortis | reverse complement strand
CTTTGCTCCTGTATGTTGAAAGTATACGGTCTGCTTTTTTGATTTGATTTTGCAGAGGGTTGGAGTTATGAGAGTCTCAGAAGAGACACTGAACTTTTAAACAGTATTGAGACTATGATAGACTATGGGGACTTTTGAAGCTGGACTAAATGCATTTTTGCATTGTGATATGGCTACAGTCCTATGGGGGGCAGGGAGTAGAATGTGGTGGTTTGAATAAGAATGGCCCCCATAGACTCGTGTATTTGAGTGTGACTCTTTGCAAGAATTAGAAGTTTTAGGAGTTATGACCTTGTTGGAGGAAGGGGATAGGCTTTGAGGTGTCAAAAGCCCATTCCAGTCCTAGGGTCACTCTCTTGTTGCCTGAGGATCAGGACGTGGAACTCTCAGCTAGTTCTCCAGCACCATGTCTGCCTGTGTACCACCATGGTCCCCTCCATCACGACATGGACTAACCTCTAAACCTGTAAGCAAGACCACAGTTGAATGCTTTCTTTTATAAGAAATAAACAAACAAATTTCAGACTGGTAGATGAACCAGTTGTTATTTTTCTCTTGGGACAAATCTAAAGCCCTCAAAGTCTCTACTTAGGGACCTGAAAAAGAAATAGCTTCCACCCTGTAATGTAGCTACTAGTTGTCTTATCTGATGCTGACCGTGGGAACACCATCTAGTCCCGATCCTAACATCACACCTGTCTTACTCCCTACTATCCCATGAGGATGATGTGCCCAGGATGCAGAGAGAAAATAGAAACTTAGCACCTATCTGTGTGGAGCCCCAGATTTTGGAAGAGGGAGCTTATTTTGCTGTAGCACTGTGTTCTGGAGCTAAAATGTCAACTGAAAACCATATGGTAACAGTTTGATTGCTAACCTCTGGAGCTACTGGGAGCTGCTGCCACTTTTACAAGGTTCATCTTAGTTTAAAAAAAAAAACATTAGACCTGTGGTAGACTCACGAAGTCTCTCTATCTCCCTGTCTATCTGTCTGTCTCCTCCTTCTCACTCCCATTCTCCTTCTCCTTGCCCCTTCTTGTTTCCTGGCTGTCGTGGGGTAAGCAGCATTTCTCTGCCACATACTCAATGATGCCCCCAAGCAACAATGAGTACTTACAAAACCATGGGCCCAAGTAAACCTTTCCTAGTTTTTTGAATGATTATCTCATTTGTTTTACCGCAGTATCTGAAACGCTAGTAACATTAAGGGGTAATGAGAAAAGTGTAAATCGCCTCCCAACAGCTGAAAACAGTCTTTCTTAAGAAGAGAGGTGAACGCACACATCTTAATGCGAGCTGAGACCTGTGGGCTGTGGCCTGCTTTGCTAGCATAGACTTTGAGGACAAAATACAACATGGGCATAGCCACATGTCAGGCTTAATCTATGCCCTGCTCTGAAGGGGCACATCAGGTCGCATGGTAACCAGGCAGGATGCCTCATGAAGCCCTTCAGCTGTGAGATACCAGAAGTCAAAGAAGAGCAGAAAGAGAGCTCGTGTGTGTGTGTGTGTGTGTGTGTGTGTGTGTGTGTTGAAGACACACACAGCCTTGAGTTCTGTCGTAATCACTTGCTACACTCTTGTGAGGGTTTGATTGGAAGCTGGCATCATCAGTGTGAACCTGGTGGCTTCTGTGGCAGTGACAACCACTGCAACAGCAGAATGCTCAGGTCTGTAATCCCAGAACAGCCAGGACCTGTCGCAGGGAAATTCAATACTGCATTGGTAACTTGGGTCACTCAAAGATAATTCGCACATTTTCTGGGATGACAGTGGCATGCTGACAAGATTTCCCTTCCCACAAACCCACTCTCCAGGTTAGCCTCCAATGTGGAAATCGGCTTTTCTAAACAAGTAAATAAATAAAACTTCTTGAAACGCGATCAATACCGTATCAGGTGGTCATAAATGTTGACAATAGTCATCAAAATATTGAAATGACATCACATGACTAGTTAGAAACAATATCATGGTCTGTACTTCTGAATAAGTCTAAGATTACAACTTTCACCTATACACACTACTAAGTTTAATTACACACTAATAAAAGTTGCTTCAGGCATGGGGGAGAGATGCCCCCCATCAACACCTGAGGCAGGTGGGAGAGCTGGCCCTGACGTCATAAGAGTGGGAGAGCTGTCCCTGCCCCTCATCAGCTGCTGCGCTCAGGAGAATGGTCCCTGCACCTGAACTGGGTGGGCAACACAGCCCTGAAGGTGTAGGTGTGGGAGAAGCAAACCTGAGGATTTGAAAGCTGGAGAATTGGCCCCGCCCCTTGCTTATCACTGCCAGGGGTGAACTAGCCAGGGTTATGCTGGAGAGCTCACCCTGGAGGTGAGGATAAGGGAGAACTGGCAGGCAGATCAACCCTACAACTAACCAGTCCCAGAATGAGGATTATGTGTTGGTCCACCCCAACATCCACACCATCTAGAATCTGCTAGGGGCACGAGGTGGGGATGGGGCACCAGTCCTGTGGACCCAGGCCCACGGGATCTCCACAACACAGGACAGCAATGGGATATCCAGGAAGAATCCCAGTGAGGACCCAGAGTCGATGGTGCAGCAGAGACCAGGGGCCTGGTTCTTGGCAATAAATGCCTGCATGTAAAAATGTGTGGACAAAGGGGTTTGCTGCGTGACTCATTGTGTCACACTGCAGCTTCCATGATGAGATTTTCCCTTTCTTCCTTTATTTTTCTTTTCCTCTTTTCTTTTAAGTTTTATTTTTGTTTTATTGGGGGTGGGAGGAGATGGGTGGGGTCAGGGATCATGATGTGAAAGACACAAAGAATAAACAAAGTTGTTTTTTTTTTTAAAGTCTCTGCAGAGGACTGTAGTTACTAAAAGCAAATGAGATTGCTCGTGAATCACTAGATTCCAGCTCTGGGGTGAAGGTGTTCTTTTTCTTTTCATCTCTCAGAGAGAGCACAGGAAAGTGCTTGATGACACAGCATGGTCCGTGTTGGTCAGGGGGAAGAGCTTGGGGCTGAGCCAGTGCTTCGGTGACAAGTACATCACTAGCCAGCCACACTGTGAGCCAAAATTAGCAACAACTGCTCATTCATTCTGGGAATTATACAACACATTTGACAGGGCCATCCAGTGTTGGAGGATCAGCCAGCAGGGCATGTTAGGCCTCTTCCCAACCTGTTAGGGTGGAAGCTTCACCCCAGCCCCTGGCATCCCTATACCCAAAGAGTCTGATGGCCACCCGGGAGTGCTCTGCTTGGCATTGTCCTCTTTATTAAATCTGGATTTATTAATTCAGTTTGATTTGGCTTACTGCATCAGCGGCAGAGGATCCAGTAACCAAGGATCCAATACTTAGCACACGTGACTTTACACAGCTAGGTTTTGTGACTTCCCAATGTAGTAGCTTCTCTCTTTCAACCTCTCCAACACAGCAAACACCAATGCTTGGTGTGGTAGCCATTAAATTAGTATTTTCTAAACTAAATGGTAATTGAGATCTCTTACTCACTAGCTATTGGGAGATTCTTTGGCTGCCCAGGGGCAGCATTGGACAGACAGCTGAGAATGACCAGCGTGTGGTTACACATGGAATGACATGGACAAGCCTGGAAGGGCATTCTGGCCCATGCATTCATGCCTCCTGCCTAACTGGCCCATTTCAGGGATGCAAACTCTTCTCCTGCCAGCACACAGAGAACAGTTTTAGAAGAAATCTCAGAAATCCAAGGACCCTTATTTCTGGTTCCTGGCTTCTGGAAGGTCACACTGGCTTCATTAGAGAAATGACCCAAAGAGAAGAAGAAAGGATTTTTCATTTCAAGTCCGACAGAGTTCATAGAAATCACTAGGGGTTAGGTGTGTAAAAGGTGGAAATTCCCTTTATTTTGGTAGGAAACAAACACAACAGACAATGGTCCAGGGAAAGTGCTGTTGAGAGATAATTTACTTCTGACCTTTGTTGATGCGCAAATGGACACCTTCTGGATTCCAAAGAAAGAAAACCAGGCTCTGGAGAGATGACTCGGTCCTTGGGAGCCACACACTGCTCTTTCAGAGGACCTGACTTCAGTTCTGCACCCAGATTACAGTTCACAATCATCTTTAGCTCTTGTTCCCAAAGATATGGCCCCCACAGGCACTGAATGCATTGGTACACACACACACTATCTCTCTTACACACACACATATATTCAAGCAAAACACCCATATAAATTAAATAAAAACAAATAATTTTTAAAAGAAAGAATATCTATGATTAATATTAGGAAATTCTTAATAACTATGTTGAAAGGAATAAGTCCTGGAATAAAAAATGGTTTAGATTCTCACTACCTGTGTAACTTCGGTATGTTACTTACCCTCTCTGAGCCTCAGTAATAATAACTATTTCCATGCTCCAGGCTTTCTGTAAACTCCAGACAAAGCTAAGCTCTACAAAGCACATATTCTGCAAGTCAGCGATTACAGTCCTACGGAAGCGTCTTGCTACATGTGCAGGGAATAGTTCAATTGAAAAAGTGTTTCAGAGAGTCACCATGGCACATTGGTGATGAATTCCTGATAGTCAGAGTGATCCTGGCTTTAACCAGATTCCTGGAAGTATCGGTGTACAGAGGAGGCAGCCACGTCTTTCTGGACAACTGTTGAGGACAATTCTGGTGCTTCCAATATCAGAATGACTTGTGACACCCATGAATTATGGGGATTGGCATTCCCACGCCTGTCACGTTTGGTTTGTTATGGTTCCCAGGTCACTCAGAGATCCACCAGTCTGACCATTAATAAATTTTTAACAAATAAGAGGCTTTGTCAAATACTGGCCACGACCATGGATACTGGCCAGGTCCATACTCAAGATGTGTGCTCAGGTTATGGCACCAGATTACATTAGTCAGGGGTTTATAAAGGCAAAGCTCACAAGGCTACCTGCTTCCTGCCAATAAGATGCCCGCATGCATTCCTGTCTAAGTACCTCCTGTCCACCTGTGAGCAAGTATGCATCCTGTGCAGTTGGTGCAACCAAGCTTGTTTACAGAAGCGCAAACAAGTGGACTTGTTATCTTAAGAGCAGCCTCCAGCATCCCAGGAAGTTGTCTGTCCTTAGGCAAGAGAGGCTTACAGGCGAGAGGTGGTTTTTGTTTTATAGCTCTCTTAAACACAGATTTTAAACTTGAAACATAACGCTAGCCATCACAGGATAATTTTTTTCTTTACACATAAGCAAGATGAGTATTTGATTCAGACCTGAAAGTGCAATGATGAAACTCCACAGCCACATTTGCATGAAAATATTTTCATTAAAGGAAAAAGACTGGGATGTCAGGAGCCTGAAAGCCTGCGTGCACTACAGGCTTTTCCTGCAAATCTGTGGGTCTCCTCAGTAAAATAAACATTTGCATGTATCACCTGGTTCCTCTACTCATGAACAAACAACATTTGTATGTGTGTGTGTTTGATGCCTTTCTGTTTAGAATCATTGTGCATCATAGGGAGAAAGAGGCTCCAGATCACCCCACATTTCTTACGTTTGTAGTTGACTTGTTGTCCCCTTTACAATTGGACAACTGACAGAGTTTTCAAGGAAGACAATTTTCTTATTGCTGTTGTGCGTCCCTCTCTGGCATTTATACCCTCTTAGCAAAAAGACTGCTCTCCTAATCCCACAGGAAACAAGAGGTGTTCTTTTCAGTTTTCTGCCTGGTTTGCATAAAGGACTACAGAGAGAAAGAATTTCAGGTGACCAACACATTTTTGCTTCTCCATAGAGTAGGTAAGTGCTCCACCTCTCTGCTTTGCAATCAAAAAACAGACTGATCCCAGAAAGTTGGGGGTTGGGGGGCTGAGGTTGAGTCCAGATGGCTCTCCCCGCAGAGCTGTCTGTCTCCATGGAGACAGGGATATGCACAACAGAAGACACCCAGCAGGTAGAACCCATGCATCAGGGAGGTGATGGAGACAGATAAAGGAGAATCTGGGTTGTGGCTGGAGGAGGTGGGAGAATTCCCTTTCTAGTTGCTTTTCCGAGGGGAAGTGGAAAGGGAAAAGGAAGGGGAAGGGAGAAGAGGAAACCTCACGCTTTCGCTGTTAATTTAATTACGGTCTCCTCTGGGTGAGAGTGTTCTGTAATCATGTGAGCGCTTATAATTGTGGATCTGCTTGGCTTCATCCTGGAGAAGGAGCAGCAAGAAAGTAGTTGGTGGTGAAAACTACTGACTACACACGGCAAATCATTAGTCCCGGTGTAAAGCCCGGATGAAGCCCTGCGCTCGATGCATTCTGTTTGGCTCCTTTTTCTAGCATCACATTCATTTCAGAGGTGATTTCTAATGATCACATCTCAGAAACTGTCAGGAATGCTTTTTTCCCCCCTTTATCCTTTCGCTGCTTGTTGCCAAGCAAGAACAATCTTGTAATGACACCACTCACTTCAACGTGTATTTTCATAATGAGTCTTTAGGGGGATGTGCAACTTATGAGAATTAAGAAAACAGCCTGCTACTTCCCATAACATCAAAACCATAGAAACGCAGTTCTGCATGCATAATACCATATGGTAATAATGTCTGCAACACATGAGGCTGCACCCTGCATAAACTGTGAGCTGTCACCGAATCAAACAAGTGCAGTACCGCGCTTGCAAATATGCACACTTTAAAATGATTAATATCATTTGTTAGCATTTCTAAGAACTGGAGAATAGAAGACAGATGAAAACCATCAAAGCACAGTCTTACCCACATCCCCCCGCAAAAATTCTACTAATGCATCACGTGTCCCTAAAGCTATGCCCTGAAAAACAGGAATAGATGTGCTTTGTTACATTTTACCACCATGAGGATTAAATCTAGTCATAAGCATTATTTTCAAAATAAAATAGCCAATAATGATCAATGGAAGTAAAATAAGCTTGTTGTTGCCTTGTGTTTATCCAGAATGCTCTATCACTATAAACCAAGAATGGCTTAAGCCTGGGACTGGCTAAAGAGCAGAACTGACAGTAGTCACTGTCACAGTAGCCAGAGGAGAAAGGCACTAATGGTCTTGAAATCCCGCAAGACACCTTTTGAAGAAATGACCTTTGAGTCTATTCTGGAGAAACACACACACACACACACACACACACACACACACACACACACACATATTACAACGTGAGTCTGTCGCACTTTAAAAGTCTGTCACATGTAACAACTCAGACATGAGATGCTTCAAAATGTTGTAAAAGGCCTGATAATTCATTTTATTAAGTACTCCCACAACAAAAACTTGAGGATACTTTAATTTTCCCTGTTTAGTATCATAATTTAATTTATGTGATCAAAGTTGGCCCTACATGTTTGAACGAAAGGGAAATACCCTTATGCCCAAAATAGACCCTTTGCTCTACCCAAAATCATATTCTTTGAATTGGTAAAAATCTAACTGTTGAGGGACCTCTTGGTTATCAATATTTTGGCAATGTCAACAAAGTTGCTGGAAACATTTGTGCACAGGTTTCGAGACTGACATGAGTTTCCAATTCATCTGAGTAACTCCCAAGAAGTATGAGCGCTGGATCCTATGTAAGAGTATTTTTAGTTTTGTAATAAACTTCCAGAATTGTTCAATTACAAGGTAAAAAACTAAGATTTGTCAAATCCCAAAGAAACCTAGGAAAAGTAGGGCTTAGCACCTGTGGCTCCTCCCAGCCCCTCTCTCTCCTCCCCTAAGCCTCCCCAGTCCAGGCCGAGCTTCCCTTCCCCCAGGCTTCTCTTTTTTCTATATAACCCAGACAGTTTGGTCACATGCTCTCTTGGTTTCCATGTGCCCTCTTGGTTCCTGTGGTTCCTCGTTGGCTTGCTCACGTCCTCTTTGCCATCTCCTCGCCCCTTCTGTCCTTCTTCTTCTTCTTCTTCTTCTTCTTCTTCTTCTTCTTCTTCTTCTTCTTCTTCTTCTTCTGATGTGGGAGTGTCATATATCAATCTGTTGATTTCATTGGTTAAGTTATAATAAACCAACTGCTTGGCCTCAGCTTAGAACATAGATGGGAGGAGTAAACAGAATAGAATTCTGGGCGGAAGAGGAAGTGAGGTCAGACTCTGCTCTGCTCCCGGAGAGAC
>NW_026068061.1:1391792-1419174 GCF_014885135.2 Alexandromys fortis | reverse complement strand
TTCTTCTTCTTCTTCTTCTTCTTCTTCTTCTTCTTCTTCTTCTTCTTCTTCTTCTTCTTCTTCTTCTTCTTCTCCTTCTCCTTCTCCTTCTCCTTCTCCTTCTCCTTCTCTTCCTCCTCCTCCTCCTCCTCCTTCTCTTCCTCCTCTTCCTCCTCCTTCTTCTTCCTCTCTCCCTCTCCCCTGCCCCCCACTCCTCTCCTAACCTGATTTAATCTGAACCCTTCCAGGTGACTCTGCCTGAGTTCTCCCTCATATCTACAATGAAACCCTTTTCCTCAACGGTACCTAGGAGTGGTCATGTCCTTGTTTTCATATCCTCAATTCAGACAAAAACAAAACTGGTATGGTTTAATACGAAGCATCTTGCCTGCTGAGGGTGTTATTTTGAGAGGTTGTGGAAGCTTTGCCTTCAGCAGGTAGACCAAGCATGGAGGGAGTAGCTCACAGGGCAAGGGTTGGGGGAGGGGGTGTCTAGGAATGCATTACCCCTGGTCTTTCTCACACCTGATATTTCCTGTCCTTCTAGAAGTACAGAAGAGTCATCAGTTGCATTGAATGCTCTATCCTAGCTCACGGGGCCAAGAAATCATAAAACTGTGAGCCAAAATATATCGTTTCTCTTTTAACTTGTTTCTGTCAGGTACTCTGCTCCTAGTAATGAAAAACTGTCTAATAGAAGAACAAGGTCCCCTAGGAAATACTAGGAACCCTCAATATTCTAACTTTAAACCACAATGCCAAAAACGAAGAAGTCTACAGAATTTTAAACAAGCAGAATTCTAACGTAGGACTTCCCTGCAGGAGAGATGTTGGTCACTGAGGAACAACACATGTTCTTAGAGAGGTACAAGCTTAGATACTTACTCCCTAAGTCACTTTCTTGTGGCAATTCCTTTAAATGAACTCTGTGTCCCTACAGTATAGCACTGTAGTTCTCAGTCTTCCTAAGGCTACTCTAATACAGTTCCTCATATTGTGGCGACCTCCAACCATAACATTTTTTGTTGCTACTTCATAACTGTAATTTTGCTACTGTTCTAGGTCGTAACACAATATCTGTTTTCCAATGGTCTTAGGTGATCCTTATGAAAGGGTCGGTTGACCCCAGGGGAGTCACAGCCTACAGGTTGAGAACCACTGGTGTAGAGGGAACTAAGGATACAAACACGGGGAAATTACTGTATAAAGGGATGGACGTCCTTTCTAATAACAGCAAGTCCTATATCCTAAGTATAAGTAAGCGAATTTTCTAAATGACATTTGTCTTAGTGACTCCCACTGATTTGTCAGTGTCTGTTTCTTCCATGATATTCCATGGTCCTTACACAAGGCACAGAGTGTGCCCTGCTCACATTGTAGATGCTCTGCCACCAGCATGGTGCCTGGCATCAAAGTAGCGCTCACTTTGGACCAATGGCAGTAAACAGATGATGCTGCTGCTTGGTCCCCGACTACAGTCTGTGATGTGCTTAGCTTTGTAAATTCTGTGAGGGCAAGGACTCTTGCACATCCTTTTCCCCATCGTTCAGGTCTCCACACAGGATGGATGCTGGATTATTGTGATGGATCTCGTGCCCCTCCTCAAGCTCCTGCCAGTATGGCCTCATTCTTTTGCACTGCCATGCCTCTGTATATGCAACATGTATAAGTATATACTATATACCCACGATTCTTTTCCCAACATCCCTGCTCTATTAAGTACAGCCTTCTAGGACCCAGTACTGTCTCTTCTATGGGCATTTAAGGCAGGATTTGCTGCTGCCATAGCAACCAGCCTTCTTGCAACCAAATTATTGGCTTATTCATCTGTTCCATACATTAAATAGGTTCTCCAAAGGCTGTGCTTTTGAGTTCATCAATTTTTAGTGACACGTTATCTCACCCATAATGGATGTTCATTAAATAGTTGTTAAATGAGTAAAGTCCCCCCCCAAAATAACTCATTGGACTTCCTGAAAATGGTAAACAAACACATATGTACTTGTTTGTCTATTAAGAACACATAGACCAACTCTCAGTCAATTTTGAAGTAGCAAACAGAAATTAAATGTCATATACCAACAGAGGAACTTCTGGCAATGGCCAGGCATTCTCAAATTGACATTAAGCTGAAGTTTGATTTCAGTGTAGGGAACCTTTCTCTTTGGTCTGTGTCTCAAAGTTACATGACTCTCAGTTTGGTTGAAGAAGCACAGCTCACGATTTAACTACATCATACTGAAACTATTTCCTGTCTTTTTGCTGTAGCCATGACAATTCGCTGCTTTTAAATCTTTCTTCAAACTTAGGAGATGAAAGGAGAAAATTTTCCCAGCATCTTTTAAACTTCATCTAATTACTAGTCACATCAAAAAGAGTTCCTTATCAAAATTTTCCTTTGGTCTATTGTGCTAGATTCATTTTCTCTGTCATTTGAAAGCGCCGTAAATTTTGATGGAGGACCCAATTACAGTTTTCACAAGAAAATTTAGTCAATCTTTTAAACTATCTGTTCAAGAGAAAAGTTCGTATTTCCTTAGACATAGACACTGCTAGCTGATTTTTGTCTTGTAATGAATTACTTTTCTTTCTTTAATTTATTTTTGTGCCTTTTCCCCCTGCTTTCCTGATCTCGAAAGCCTGAGACAAGCTAACCTCACCTGACTAGCACAAAGGACTCTCATCTGCATGCCTCTGAGTAACTAACTGTTCACGTGTGAGGAGGAGTGGAACCCACACCTTTTGTCTAAGAGAGTACACATAATTTGAGGTAAGCAAAGGTATGAGAGTCAGCATGATCCAGCACACTAAAAATAACTCAAAATTAATGCCACAAATTGATCATGGAGGTGTTATAAAGTGGTGGATGGTTTGGAGCTCCCAAGCCAGAATCTGATGGAGGTGGGAAAAGCCAAAGAGTAAGCCAGGCTGAATCACTCTCTACACCCTCAACAAAATGACGGTGCCCTAGAAAGCAGACTTCCAATTCTATTTTTGACAATGTCAAATCCATTTTGTAAAATTGAAAAGTTCTGCAAGCAGCTGAACATTAGAGCATGAAAGGAATTGCCTAGGACATCATTTCTTAAGGTGGCACACATTAATTCTCACCTACAAACAAGAGAAACAGAAGTCCTGTGATTATCTTAATTGTAATGACTTTTGCATGATTATTGAAATTCTTGTCACCCTTGGCACATACTCATATGACCTTGGCAAACTATGAACTTGAGAATAAGTGTCAGGGGCCCTGCAGAGGAGCTTCACACCTGGTGTTTGAGCCCAGTGTTCCTGTGAATAACTCCTTTCTTTGTTTGGGGTTCCAATTGATATAAACAATTAAAATGAACAGCCCAATAAAAATCATCCCAATGCATGTTTTGTGATCGAAGCTTGACTTTAGTTACCTTTAAAAATCAGACATGCTTTGTCTTAGAAACTCAAACAAGATGAAGCTCTGGCAAAAGTGAAGAAAGAAGAATGGACTTAAAAGACAGAATGTAGGCCGGGCGATGGTGGCACACGCTATTAATCCCAGCACTCAGGAGGCAGAAGCAGGCAGATCTCTGTGAGTTTGAGACCAGCCTGGTCTACAAGAGCTAGTTCCAGGACAGGCTCCAAAGCCACAGAGAAACCCTGTCTCGAAAAAACCAATAAATAAATAAATAAATAAAATAAAAAATTAAAAAAAAAGACAGAATGTAAGGCTGGAGACAGAGCTCTGCAGTTCAGAGTGCGCATTGCCCTGGCAGAGGACCCGAGTTTGTTCTCAGCACCCATATCAGATAGCACACAGCTGCTTTTAACTCCAGCATCCAAGGATTTAGTGCCCCCTTCTGGCCTCCATGGACACCTACACTCACATGCACATACCCACAGACAGACAAACATGTATATACCTAAACACAAATAAAATAAAAATATTTTTTATTAAAAAGAGAACAACATGTATTCACATATTATCATGTGGACATCTGTAAATTAGATCAAAGTGCAAAAGAGGAAGAAGAAGGGTAAATCTAAAAGGATAAATCCATCTCTAACTGCATATCTACTCACCTAGGTTGGTAGAGGCTATGTCTAGAACACAGGTTTTTAAGTGGTGAGTTTTGACTTCAAATGGAGTCTTATAACTGAATGTGGGGAAAATAAAAATTTGACATCAGCAATAGGTTTCTTAATGCTCAAAAATAAAAATTAATTTAAAATCCAACACATAATGAACCCAGGCTGCTTCCGTCATGGCCGGCAAACATGGCATCATACTGGACTGCAGCCTTGGTTCTGAACACATGACCCAGTTGCTTTGCATTGAGCCTACTTTTGGGTCACAGAACACAAATACACACTGCCTGAAACACCATGGATCAAATTCACGACTATACTGTGAATTGCAGAGTTTTTGCTATGCAAATAAAACCTCTGTCTGCTCTTAAGGAAACACAATGTTCCAGTTGCAGGAACAATGACTGTTACAATAGCGTCTCATCATCCCCCATGTAGCAAATGAGTGTATCTTTAGTTGTGTTATATTAGGATATATGGTGTTTTTAACACTGATGCTGAGTTCCTGATGAGTTTCATTAAACAAACAAACAAAAACAACAAATCATAATGAATTTTGGCTTAGGTTTGTAACACAGTTTCTAACAATTTCTGAAGTGGTCCTAAACACTTCTGCCATTTTGTCCTACATATTTATGCAATGTGGCATTCTCAAACACTGGTAATTATCAGACAAAAATATTAATCAGCTTTGAAATGCCTTGATGATTATCTACATCCTATAGTATTAAATATTGAGCCAACATTTAATCCTTGTTTTCTGTACCTAAATGTGTGTCTATGAGTATACGGTATGCTTGTATAAGCCCATAGAGGTCAGAGGGAGAATTTGTGGGGTTTGTCCTTACCGTCTCCTTTATGTGAATTCCAGGGATGGAACTCTGCTCCTTGGGCTTGTACAGAAAATCGTTTATCCACTGAACTGTCTTATGGCACCCAAGATCTAATTCTTTTTACAAAAATTCAACAAGAGTACCAATTTTTTCATATACAAATCAGCTTTCATCTTTAATAAGTGGTAGCTAAGTATACAAAAAGCATTCTAAAATAAATTTATTTATGATTTATTATCAGTAAATATTTGCCTAGTATATACTCATCTTATGTACTCGTATATTCAGATTATGTACAAATTTTTCAGACAAAATGGTTCCCAAGTGGTAAAATTTAAGAATTCCTGATCAGGAAATCGAGGTTTCTAAAGCCCAGATTCAACTTGATTGGGATAGAATTCTGTGTTCTGTTAGTAATGTCTGCAGCAAACGCGGGAGATGGGGGAGAAACATATGAGAGATAACTGTCACTTAAATTCTCAAAGGTATCTTAACGATGTCTAGTACATACTTGTCATCCTTTTCTGAATATGTTTAAAGTCCTCAGCTCTATCCCCAAGTAACAGAGCACATAATCTGTCATATAAATACAATGAAATAGAACTCTGTAACCTAAGAAACTCCTTTTAGCCCTTACTGCTCTAAAAGTACAAAGTGAAAGCTGAAAACTAGTTGAAGGAGATAATGTCTACCTATCTCCTAATTTTCATTCCCCTTTTCTGCAGTAATAGGGGCCTCAATTTCACTTGGGCATCTAGAATAGTCTAGAATAGACACATTTCCATAATGTTTTGTTCAACCGTGAACATGTGATGTGGTCCCATAGGGTTACAGTACAGCTTAAGGGAATAGGCTCTCCCATGCAGGTTTGCATGGGTCCACTCTGTGGTATTTGCACAACAATGAAATCGCCCACAGAGCACTTCTCACAATGTTAAGCCTGTGTTATATCTGAGTTTCTATTGCCAATAGATGGGGCTAGGTGACTAAGTGCTGGCCAATGAGGTGTGTGCAGAAGCGATATGAGATGCTTCTACGTTGCATCCAGGAGAGGAAGGGCTATATCTGCCTTCCACCCTTTTCTTCCTTCTACTGTCCAAGGCAGATTGGCTAGTAGTGAGACATGATAGGTGTGGAGATGAGGCAACACCCTGGAGTCCCCTACACTGCTTTCACAAGAAGTCACCTCTAACAGCCATTATCTATTGGCATCCGAGCTATTATTAGTCTGGGTTTCTGGTAGGCCAGACTGTCATTTCTGATCAAATTTACCTTGGAATAGTGGGAACATCCATAAAATCTTATGCCTTCTTCTGGGAAATGTGACATCACTGATGAATCAGTTTCTAAAGGGTATACATTTTCCAGAAGTAACAACAGGGAAAGGAAGTAGAGGAGCCATTGAACCAAGCTTTGTATTGGGGTTGGGAAACTGTGGCCAATGTACTTACTGTCTGCAGCTGCTTATCAAGTTCCAGTGGCAAAGCTAAGTTGCTCTGACAGAGTACATGGACCGTTTTGATGGTGACTCTTGACTGCCGACTGGACTGGGTTGAGAAATGCCCAAGTAAGGCACACTTGTGTATGAGAGAGAGTTCCTCTAGGAACAATTGAATCCAGAAGCCTCTGACTTATGGATGGCTTAATACATTGGTGGATTCAAACTTTACGTAGTAAACTATTGAGAGTAGATAGAAACAGGGAAGTAAGAGGAAGGAGGTCATGGGGCACGGTGGGGGCGGGGCAGAGCTGGGCTCCACTTCATGCTAGTTCCTTCCTAGCACTGCTCACTGCTTCCTGTGCACTGCGGAACAGGTAACCTCTATCACATGCTCCACCTCATGTAAGACCAGGATCAGTGCAGCCAAGGACTATGGATGGTCATCTCTGAAACCATGAACCCAACCCTTCTTCCTTTAAGGTTTCTTTATCATATATTTTTTTCACAGGGACAGAAAAGTAACTAACAAATAGAAATCCTACAGGATTTACTAGGTTTGAAAGAAAATGGTCCCTAAAGAAAGAGGCGCTATTAGAAGGTGTGGCCTTGCTGAAGTAGGTGTGGCCTTGCTGAAGAAGGTGTGGCCTTGCTGAAGTAGGTGTGGCCTTGTTGGAGGAAGTGTGTCACTGTGGGAGCGGGTTTGAGGTTTCTCTCAAGCATTGCTCAGTGTGACATCGAGTCCATTTTCTGTTGCCTTCTGATCAAGACGTAGACAGCATCATGTCTGCCTTTACACTACCAAGCTCTCCACCCTGATGATAATGGACTGAATCTCTGAATTGTAAGATGCTACCTCAGTTAAATGTTTTCTTTATAAGAGCTGCCATAGTCATGGTGCCTCTTCACTCCAGGAGAAACTCTAACTAAAAAGACAGAAGCCACTCAGCTGTGTGGACTCTGAACCCTAAAGGGGTTCCAGATAGCAACTTTTCCCTGACTCTGCATGGCAGCTTGTTCATATCCATTATTAAACACCCAGCACCCTTTCAGTATTTCATAGTTTCTCTGTTCTTTCCTCTTTGCTTCACCTTGTGTGAAGGTTTTTCTGTTCCCCAGAAACATCTTCTCTCTTGAAAAGTCACATTCCTGCAAGAATTCGTGAATTGCAAGAGAAGTCAAATTATAAGAACCAGTGGTGTGAGCTACATCCCTGATGACTGACCCTTCTCATTCACCAATTAATGACAGTCCCATGATCTTGTCCCTCAAGCAGGGAAACTGAATTTCGCTTCCCAACCCAAGTGATTTTTTTGCCATTGTTAAAATGAGTTCTAGGCCAGCAAGATCTACATATCAAGTTCTAGGTCAGTCAGGACTAGTAAAACCCTGTTTTTAAAAAGAAAAGAAAATTGGAACAGAATTTTAGAAGACAGCAATGAGCAAGAGCCTATAAAGAATATACTCTATATATCAAAATAGTCAATAATCAAAGGTGGGGAGGGGAAATAAATAATCGTACTTCTAGGTGTAAATTTTAAATCACACCGATCAGAAATAGTTTGATCACATGTTGAAAAATATTAGACTAGATAAAATACAATTTCTCCTAAGGGAGAAAACAACAATACTAGCTTTAAATGTGCCAGGCTCTGAGATTTCTTCTTTAATATAAGAGGAAAGTTTAAGAAAACACTTTGAGTCCTTAAGAAGGGATAAAAACTTCATAAAAAAAAAAAACAAGGTCTTTTGTACAAAACAATAATAAGAAAAACAAGTAAGTCAGTTGCTAAGGAGTATATTGTTCCTATATTTAAATGGATTTTAAATTTTAGATTCATTTTAAATGCCCATAACATTTAACATAATTTCCTGACTACTTGTAAGATTCCACAATCTAATCATATAATCATACATGTATATATGTGTATACGTCCAGAAAATTTAACATTGTTAGAAGCATACTATATGCATTAAAAGACATTGTAATTGTATTGCTCATGTGATCTCAAAAAGTCAGGCTTCCTAGGAAAGTAGCTGCTAATACACATCCTTGAAGTCCTCTTAACACTGGAAATGTGACCCATGCTTATATGACAAACACTGTGGATATTGAAGATTTAGATAAAAACAACGTAAAACATTAAGATTGTCTTACAGTTTGATTACATGTTGAAAAATATTGGACTAGATAATATACCATTGAGGTCAGCCTTTAGCTGACCTCCAGTAGCCTTTTAGCTGTGGCTACTGGAAGGAGTTTAAATTATGCATGAGACTTGTATTGTATTTCTATTGGGCAGCACAGCTCTGGAGGATCATAAAAGATTCTTCCTCAGAGACAACTGCCGGCTTTCAGGGTGTGAGAAACAACCATGACAACAACACTGGCAATCAGAAAAATTGAATTTTATATCAGTTACTTCACTGAGATGAAAAGTCATTTTGTGTAATCCCGGAGACCCTAACTAGGAATACAAGAATATAACATCCAAAGTCTACTGTTCTCTTTCCCTCATTTTATTATTATTGATCCCAAGGAGGAGATTTTATATATAGTCAGTGCAAGATATTTTGTCTTAGTTGGGGTTTGTATTGCTGTGAAGAGATACCATGACCAAGGCAACTCTTTTAAAAGAAAAACATTTAATTAGGGTGGCTTATATTTTCAGAGGTTTATTCCATTATCATGGTGCAATATGGCAGCATACAGGCAGACATAGTGCTGGAGAAGTAGCCAAGCATCCCACATCTTGCATCCGACTCAGTTCAGGAGTTGAACTGAGTCACTAGGTGGTATCCTGAGCATATATATGACCTCAAAACCCATCTCTACAATGACAAACTTCTTCTCACAAGACCATGCCTACTCCAAAAAGGCCACACCTCCTAAAAGTGCCTCTCTATTTGGGGGCCATTTTCTTTCAAACCACCACAATATGGGATTTGTTATAAGCAGTGGCTCTCAGCCTTCCTAATGCTGTGATCCTTTAATCCAGTTCTTCATGTTGTAGTGATTCCTAACCATAAAATTATTTTCATGGCTGCTTCACGACTGTAATTTTGCTACTCTTGGGAATCATAATGTAAATTTTTTGGAGGCAGAGATTTGCCAAAGGGGTCTCAATGCACAGGCAGAGAATCACTGATTATGAGGGACGCTAGATGACCAAATGCAGCCGAACGAAGGAAGGAGGTATCCAAGCAAATCAAGATAGCCACGCCCTGACCCAACTAAACAACAACAAGTTAATTTGAAGAACAAGGCTTCAGTACCTTACACATCTCCATAGATGAAAACTGTTTTCATCGCTGCCCTTTTACGACCAGAGCAGAGTTCCAACTTCGCAGGTCACAGAAGGGCAAATCTTCCACAGAAAACCCTCTCAAAACTCTCCCATGCTTGGCTCTCCACAGGTGACTGACACAATCTCACTTAGCCATGGATCTTAAAACAGCAACTGAGGAGTACCTTTCCTTGCAGAAGGAGTTCAAACATTCTAGCATGCTTTCTAAGCTACTGGGTTTGCCTTTCTTGTAGGAGCATGACAAAGTAGCAAGTAGCAGCTCTCAGCATGCCCTGAATAAATGGACTGGACTGTTTCCATTTTTTCAATGGCTAATGCAGGACACAGACACTTGACCCACAGAAAGGCCATCCTTTGGACTTCCTCCTAAGACCCACTTGAGGGTTACCTACCACGGAGTTTTAAGTGTCAAGCACTGTCAAGAATGAAAGTTCGATGTCATTCACTCCGCTGGTTTGGATTTTACCTTTGTCCCCAAACCAATGAAAAGTCCTTGCTCTCCTTTCTGACAGTAAGCTCCTACTTCAACTTCCAGGAGTAAGAAGGCCTAACAGATTATTTGTAATTTCTTTTTTTTAATTGATCATATATTTTATAGACACTTTAATGCCTTGTATAGTTAACTATACATTTAAAGCTATATCCACTTTGATATAGTTGGGAAAATATCATAAATGTAGGAACACTGTTTCTCAGTTGTTAGAGTCTTGAGACAAAAAAAGAAATAAGATTCTTCCAAACTTAAAAAACTAAAGACATGGCATTTGCTTCATTTAATTTTCACTGATATCGTAACTAGCGTGTGCACAGAGTGCTAGTAATGAGAGCAGGAAAGACTTTATTCCATTATTTTTCTGGAGTTGTAAAGGTAGTATAAGCTACCCAGATATGGATTTACCTTCTACACGTGGGTCTTAGTATTGAGCAAGTTTGTTTTGTTTTTGCTTTTTTAAAATAATAAAAAAATTATAATAAAATAAGACAAAAGCAAACACATCATAATTGGACAAAATAACAACAATAAACTTGAAGTCATAACACATATGCAGAGGACCTGGTGCAGCCTGTGCATGCTACCTCAGTCCCTTAGTTCATATGATCTTTGATCGTGTTGATTTAGAAGACCTTCTTTTCTTGGTGTCCATCCCCTCTGGCTCTTATAGTCTTTCTGCCTCCTCCTCTTGGGGTTTACTGAGCCCTGAGAGGAGAGATTTGATAGAGATACGCCGTTTTGGGCAGAGTGTTATAAGGTCTCTTACAATGTCAGGCTGTGTGTCTCTATGGTTATTCCCATTGCTGCAGGAGGAAGTCGCTCTGATAATGGCTAAACAAGGCACTGATCTATGAGTTAAACAGCATATCGTTAGTCCTTTTATTGCTATGGCTTATTGTTTTGTTTTGTTTGTTTTAGTTTTGTTGCTTTTTTTTTTTAAAGAACAGTTGTATTTGGTTTTCCCCTAGGTCCCTGGGCTATCTAGTCTCAGGTTCTCAGTCACCCAAGCAGTATTGGGTAGGGGTTCTACCTCGAAGAGTGGGCCTTAAGTCAAATAAAACATTGGGTTGGTTACGCCTATAAGTTTGTGCCACCATTGCACTAGCGTATCTTACAGGCAGGACACTATTGTAGTTCAAAGGCTTTGCAGCTGAGTTGGTGTTTGTGTTTCTCTTTTGACAGCATGCAGAGTTCCTTCCTGTACTAAAGCCACCAGAACATAGGAGTGAAGGCTTTATGTAGGCACCAGGTGGACTTCTCCATGCTCAGTGATGTGTCTAGTTGTTGTCTTCAGCAATGTAGCCTTCATATCAGTTTGCAGAGAGCAACCTACAGTTTTGACAACAACTCAGGTTGTTTGAGGATTCCCCTCAAACAAACTTTTGGCCAACAACTCAACTAGATGTAACCCAGTCTTGGAACAGGAAGCTTCCTTCGGTGATAAGAGATGGTCACTTAAAGTTCCTTCTCCCCAATTATTCGACAATTTCATTTAGATTGCTCTTATATATATTTCAAGAAGCTTCTACTGTATTATGTTTCCATATTATCCCTCAAACAGCCCTTCATTTTACGCTGTCTTCCCCTGTATTCCCTCCTTGCCCTTCCTTGCCCCTTCTTCCCCTCCCTACTTGATCCTCAGGTGCCAGTGCATCCATTCATTTGCAATCTCTAGTTGCTACTGAGGCCCACAGGAGGGCAATTCTATTTCTAACTCACAGGTGAAGAAGTTCTTTGTATGACTCTTCATAGTCAAAGAAAATGACAGCAAAATTTTTTAAGTTTCCCTTCCTTGCTAAAAACAAGACAAAACAAAACAAAAACTCAGAGACAAAGGCAAAAGTTACCTCCAGCCTAACTAACCTACAAGGGGATCACCCAGGTCTTCCAGCCCCAACCTAGAACTGCCCATGGGATCAGCATGCAGGCTTCTAGGATTGGAGCAGTAGAAATGAGGACAGTTTGTGCAAGCACATTGGGAGGGAAGAAATGAGAGAAAGAGGAAGGAAAGTCACAGCATTTCCAGCTAATTTTTAAGACTTCACCTAGTCCAGTGTTCCCCAGAAACAGACGACAAAGTCCTCATTATGTTGAGATATGGTCCTTCTCTTCCTAGTTTTATCAGGGTTTCTGTCAAAAAGGTATGAGAAGGGGCTGCAGAGTTGGCTCAATGATTAAAAGCCCTGGCTGCTCTTCTAGAGCATCCAAGTTCACCTCCAAGCACACACATGGTGGCTTACAACCATCCATACATAACTCTATTCCTACGGATCATAAGCTCTCTTCTGACTTCTGCAGCCAGGCATGCATATGGTTCACAAACATGTACAGGCAAAACATCCATATACATAAAATGAAAACAAATAAATCTTTTAAAAAAGCATGATGTGACTCCCTGCAAACATACAGGCCACTTCATTATGAACCCATGATTTTGTGTTGTGTTTTCTGAAGTTTAACAGAGAGAGAGAGAAAGAATAGAAATGATATGGACAATTTGATGAGAAAGGTTTGAGACAAACTGAAACATATGTGTGTAAGGAACTGACTCAGATGTACGTGCAGGAGCAGGCTGGTGTGGTGAGGATGACAGCCATCACCAGAGGAAGCTGAAGAAGTAGGAGTGTGTGTGACAGCTAACACAGCCACTCCCTTCCTCTATGGGACTCATGTTTTCCCTCTGAGGTCTCATTGCCCTGTGGTGACATCTGAGCAGCTACAAAGTCAATGTGTTGTCTTCAATGTAGAATCTCTTCCACAAAGAAAAGGAAACATTTTGGAGAAGGTGACTGCTCTGTGCTGCTGTCTCAATCTCTGTGCAGCAGTGCATCTTGGGATCGTGATGGACATCAGCAACGACGTATTACGCCTTGACCTCTGCCCCACTTACAAAATGTTCCCTTGGGTATCAGCTGTGGCCAGGTAGGTCGCAGTCACATCCCTCAGGTGAGTGGACTCAGAGATGATCAAGCAGGAAAAGGTCTGAACGAAAGGTACGTGCTTCAGAAACCTGGGAGACTCTGAGAAGAGAGAGAGAGAGACCAGCAGATGCATTGTGAGGTCTCCTAGTTCATTCTCAGAGCCTGGAGGGGCAAAGTGACTTCAGATCATGGGAAACTTTTCTATCAGAAAATAGAGGTCAGAATCAATCCCACACATGACATTACTGGAAATTATTTGGAATAATAAGTACAGAAAATAAAAACTATCTTAAAATTTCAGATTATAATGTTTCAATTCAGTGGATATTTCAATATTTATTACATTATTACTTGCTAGATGTGGTGTTGTTGAATGTAATAGTAATTTTGGGGGTGATTGAATCATTTTAAATTTCTCCAGGAAAGGTCATATTGAAAGCAATCTGGAAAAAAAAATCCTGGTTAAAACATTGCCAACTAAATATATCTATTATAATTCTGGATTTCCTCATCTGGACTAACATTTATATTAAAACCACTATATCTCTACTGAGATTTAATAGTGATGTGTTTTGAGATTTGTCCCGGGGGCTCAGCAAGAACAGGATGTCATGATATGCACTTCTCATATTACTTGAGAATACTCAGTTCTGCTATCGAAGAACAGAAGGATCCGAGCTCATAAAACATTGGCTCACAAAAGACAAAAGAGACAAGCAACACTCAGAAAACATTTCAAGTATAGATAACAAGTAAGCAATGAACTTGTAGGACACAGAAAGAATTTGTGTGCTATGTTAAACATAGGCAGTAATGTGTGCCAACCAGCAGAGCATGGAATAAACTTAAAATATGCTGAAGCAAATTAGTCTTTTTAAATTGGAAATGATGGAGAAACAAAATCTTGCCCTCTTTAGGATAACAGCTTAGGTCAATTTAAATCCGGCCCTCATTGATGAAACCAAGTGTGATCTCAAACAGACTCCTGCCAGCCCAAGTAGAGGGGCTGTGTACAGTTACCACAGGATTCTGAAGCTCCTGGCCCTCAGAAGCACAGCGCCCTTCATGAAGAGTGGCATCGTTTATTTTCTCTCATTCCCTCACTAGCAGACAAAGTATGTGAACATTAGAATGGCCAAGATTCAGATTCCATGTTACTTCCAGTGACTTGTACCCTAAACTTACCGCGTGTTCTTACCCTGGCTTCTCAGTTTAACTTGGAGCTTTTCTGCCCTGTGACCTCTAAGTTAACGATCTCATGGTGTGCTTAGATGCTCTTTCTGATTTAATGTAATTCCCTGTGTGATGGGTCTGATCCAAGAAATTCTAGTCTTTTAGATGAGAGTCCTGTAATCCAACCCCTGCCCCAACCCCCTACACCTTGGTTTACTAGAGTAAGTTCAGCTCAGTAAAGTTTCAACAAATATGAACACCAATAAGACGAACTCAAGCCTTCACCTTTGAAGAAATGTCTCACATCTGCTTCTCGAATCTTCCTAAGTGTCACCAAAGGCAAAAGTCATATTTATCTATTGTGGTAGTTTGAATGTGAATGGCCCCTTAAGCTCATATATTTGAATGCTTAGCCACCAGGGTGTGTAACTCTTTGAAAGGATTAGAAGAATTAGCAAGTGTAGCCTGTTGGAAGAAGTGTGTCTCTAAAGGTGGATTTTGAGGTTTCAAAAGCCCACGTCAAGCACAGTGTCTTTTTATCTGCCTGCAGATCAGGATATAGCTCTCAGCTACTGCTCCAGCACCTGCCTGCATGCCACCATGTTCCCTGTCGTGATGATAATGGACTAAGCCTCTGAAACTGTAAGCAAGGTCCCAGTTAAATGCTCTCTCTTTTGAGAGTTGCCATGGTGAGACACTACTAGAACAGTGACTAAGACATCTATGTATCTGCACACTAACTGTTATTAGTAACAGAATGAATACTCATTGTACTCCTGTTGAATTAGACAGTGTTGGTACATTTTCATAATGTGGTCATTTTCATATTGATATTTGTTGACTGTGACAAAGCTCATTAGTGTACCCAGAAAATGGCTTTGTTGAAAATTATCGGTATTAAATCAATCATTCAGGCAGTAACTGTCATGAGGAACAGCTGATGTCTGTTTGGATTAGCTGGACAGATGAAAATGACTTCCGAGGACCAGGAAACCTCAAGTCGGTTTTCAGGAGATTATGAAAAATGTCCTTCATCAGCAATTCATTGTCAAAGGGTGTAGGCAAGTACACTGGACAGTGACAGATTGGGATGGCAAACCCAGGCCATGAGGCTCTGTTTGCTTGGGCACAGTAGAGCAGAGTCGGTGTGAGCATTAGTGCAAGGTCCAGCTGTAGTGCATGAAACCAGGTGAGGCGCGGAGAGAATGAAATGGAAGTCTTTCGGGTGGTGAATGTGTCTGTTCAATCAAGGACACACCAGATGTATTATAGTTTGTTCATACAACAGAATAACTATACCGGTGTGACAGAAAATGGCTTATGAAATGATATAAAACAATTTACTAGGTTCATTACAAACAGAAGTCCAAGGTGAGGGAAGCTTGCATGGCATGTCTTATGTTGCAGGATGTAAATAATTCTTTTTTTTTTTTTTTTTTTTTTTGCTTTTTGAGACAGGGTTTCTCTGTGGTTTTGGAACCTGTTCTGGAACTAGCTCTGTAGACCAGGCTGGTCTCGAACTCACAGAGATCCGCCTGCCTCTGCCTCCGAGTGCTGGGATTAAAGGCGTGCGCCACCACCACCGGGCTGTAAATAATTCTTGTACATTTCAACAGCACTGGAGAGAATGTGCACTTCTCTGGTTATATTGTTTACACCAAGAAGAAGAACCAGGTCCATGAGAGGTACCGCAAAGATAATTCATGTTTCAGTTTTGTATAGTTTTATTTTTTATATACTTTTTATTCATTGTGCTTTGGCTCAAAAAGTAAAAGGATAAAATAATTTGTTAAAATTCGAGTTGATTTTTTTTCTAAGATGCTCGATGATCAAAACTGTGAAGCTCAATCTAGGAAGCAAAGATGTTCCTCAGTGTATTTATGTCTACCTCACCCTGGAATCACAGTGGGCAAGTTTTTACTTATTTTCTGATAAAAACTCCCAAGTGCAGTGGCTCGTGTTTACAATCCTTGCACTGGGCAAGCAGAGGCAGCAGGACACATCAGATGCCAGCCTGGGATGTAGAACAAGATCCTTTCTCAACAAACAAAAGGAAATGGCTGTACTAACTATGCCCACTGAGTTACACCTAATGCTGAATATTTAGGTATTTGGAACATTTTACTTGCACTTTTATGACTATGTCCCTGGGGACATGGTTCACCATCTCTACTCAGCTTGGAGTTTTCAGTATAGTTGATTTCTTAACTTAAAAATTCTAGAAAACCTTACTGGAAGATGAGACGGAGTGTTCCATGAGTCCTCATGAAGTCGCAGTCTGGACTTGAATCTTCACAAACATTGGAAAAGAAAATGAAAGATACAAAACTCTGTTTTCTCATCCATAAAATGAGATTAAGAGTGCCTAGCTTGATAAAACACGTTAAGATCCCAAACAAATTGTAGTTGTAAATAATACAGCTTAGGCAGTCAAAGGAAGACAGGCTTGTTCTGAATAAATATTTATACTCAGACAATATAAGCTTATTGTCTTATTTAAATAAAACTGGACGTGCTTAATAACGCTTGGCAGTAGCCATTGCCCGCCCATAATAGCTTGCTAAATTCTCTCCCAAATATCTCTGATTACTGGTTTGAATCAGAAGGGCTCATCTCCCAGTGTATTAACTATTAGCTGCTTTTGATGGTGCTGCAAAGCCAAATAAGCCAGATACTGTTCAAATTTCTTGTTGTGACAATATCAAAAATGGCTTCTAACAATGTAGAAGGTTAAAAAAAAACACATATTGGCTTGGGAGAGAGGAAAAACTAGAACTAAGATGATAAAAATAAGAAGAATTTACATCTAAGAAGTGAGAATTAAATGTATCTTTCTAAAGACTGATATAAAGATGAGTCTGAAAACAGTTCATTCTGATTTGGTTAAATTGACCAGGTAATGGCCCCACAGTCAATTCTCATGGCCTTGGTAAATACTGACAGAGAATCATTTATTTGGAACTTCAGTGAGGAATCATGTTGGTGTTTAAAACCATCTAAAGAAAGAGGCTTATATGTAAATGATTAGTCCCTGAGAACAGAGATAAACCAGACTCAATCACCTTTGGGTATACACGCTGTCAACCAGCAATTATCAGATCTATCTTTTGATTATGCCTGAAACACAAACTAATTACTTTGAAAATGATCCGCCATGGCTGTTTTATGAACATCCCTATCTATTATCTTACAAGGGAGAGAGAAACGTGCAGACCTAAGGTAGGATTGAAGACACACAATTAAACAAGGTGATAACGAGAGGCTCCAAGCACAGGCGTGGGGTGTTCATCACCCAGGAATGAGGACCTAGGAGCTCTGACCTCTCCCAGACCCTCGGGGATGGTGCCCTTGGCCAGGTTCACTACCCAGGAAAGAGACCCAGCAGCTGCTTCTGAGGATGGCTTACCTTCAGTGTCTCTAGTAGGATGCGGTAAACAGTTTCTCCTTAGCTGGAGTGAAGTTCTGTAATAGATCATGGCTGTGAGCCATCATCTAAAACTATTAGATGGCAAATTTCAGAAGTGAGAAATTCCTAATTGTGTTCTTGTCACATGAGGAGCAGGCAAATATGACACTGAGGACATGTGAAGGAGTGGGATTTGTGCCTTAGAAAAACCAGCCAATGTGACTTCTATCAACTGAGAACTTGCCCAGACCCTAAACCATCTGAAACCCTCAAGGGTTCATTTTCAAGCTATTTCTTACACACAGGGTAACATCTCTCTTTAAAGCTTCTGACAATGGTCTTAGGACAGCAAAGGCCATCTGGCATTAACAAAAGCACCACTTCAACCATAACATTTATGGTGAAAACCATTCCAATAGCCATTATCACTGAATTATGAAAAGAAAATGAGAACATATTTAACCTCTTGACCTCAACTCAGAGACACTGAAAGCCACGGGTTATCAAAAAAATCAATAGAATAAGCCAGGTTGTCTCCCAGGCAGAAAGAGCCTGATATTTCCTCTCATGTTTTCATCTAATCGGACAGACATGGCCGCGCCGTGAGGCTTTCTTGTATAACTCATAATCACAAAAGAGGAGTGAGGATGAATGAAAGAATGGCCTAACACTGTTATTGATACACAGAGCTGCAAGCATAGGTAGCTATAAATCTTTCAAGGGCTGTCGAGTCTGCAAAGGGGAGAGTTAGTTATATAATAGAATTCGCAAGAGGAGGGCTGAGGTCCTCATGCAGATGCAAGCTGATTAAAATTAGCACTTCATGAAATTGCTTTTAAAAAAAATGAAAAGTGATTGTAAGTGGGACATGGCTATAAAAGTAAAAAGCCCTCATTTTTCAGTCTTTGCTAAAGGTTCTTTCCATGTGTGACCTTATTTGGTGTTTCAGTATAAGGCTGCAAGAACTCTGAAGACCTCTCCCCCTTTTTTCTTTTTTCTTGTGTGGTCATGAAAATAATATGACTCTGCAGAGGCAGAGTAGAGATGCTTCTAGAAGGAGGACAGACATAACTGTGGACAACTGCCCAGTGCTCTAGTGGAGATGCCTCTTCAGTGCCCATCCATGAAGGGGCTGAGAGAGGTGGGTGCACATGTACAGAGTGCCTTTGCCAGGGAGGCATGGGTGGTGGCACTGTCATCGCCAGTCTATATAAATGGCATTAGGGCTCGTGGCATTTCTGTTGCTGTCTGGAGAAGAAAAGCATTCTTCTCCCTCTGTCCTTTCATCTGTCCATCCTCCCAGCCAAACAGGCTCCATCTTTATGAGTTCATCTATGTTTGCTCACAAAAGATCATCATAAATTGATTTGTCCCCAATTGGTCTTCCCCCGTAGAGGAATGGGATGTGGAGGGTCACTGCACCCTTACCCAAGTATCAGCCCACTTTTCTAAACCAGTTGCATGCATTCTACCCTGATGCCATGTGACCCCCAGTTCTCAGGAAGGGGCTGGGGTACCCAGAAGAGGAAGGCAGCTCCAGTCTGCAGCCTTGGGAAAGACGCTCCCCATTCTGGCGTCAGACCCTTTCTGGGCAGCTGCCTTGGAGTCACCCAGGATCTTGTCTACAAACGCTCATCTACGCTTTGTAAACAAGACCAATAAACTCACTGGTTCCCCAGGATGAGTTTTGTTTGCCATTAGGGCTGTAGAAGGAGGGTGAGGCACTGCCTAGTCCCTCCAGAGAAAAATTTGCATGACAGATGGACAGAAAGGTAAATTAAGCAGAGATGAACAAACAGAGGTTTATTGACATAAGCATCCCATATACTCATGGGAGCAATCAATGAAAACGGCTTCAAAGGTGTGGCTAGAACTGGGGCCTCTACAGACTCCCTTTGTGGTGATTAGGGATGAAAACAGAGACTTGGGGCTCCTCAGGGTACTTAGAATCAGCAACAGTGAGGGAACACCTCTAAATAGGACATATATACCACCCCTGTAAGGCTCAGGGGACATCCCAAAAGACATGGTAGAATCTAAAAGCTAGATAAAAGAGAGGAGGGCTGTGAAATGCCATATTCAGGGTATGGCAGCCATTGCAAACAAGATCTCACTATAGCTGTGGGTGCCTGCACTGGGCCTGCAGAAATATGGACCTGTTAACAGCCAATCACAGATCAGGAAGAGGCTAGTAAGGCGCTACCCCTCCCTGCTGAATTACTGGCTACTGATAAGTTCCACGTGAGGAAAAGTCATTGTCTTCAGTTGTGTATCCATTGTGAGTCCACCAGGGTTCAATGGATAGTTCCAAACACGCTGGTACACACAGAAGGCCCTGCTTAATCTCAGCGGGCAACCAAGCAAGGCAGAAAGTCATAAACGTGGGAAAGGAACCTGGAGAGGGGTAGGGAATGCCAGGGGTGGAAGAGAGACAAAGGAGGGTAGGACGATATACCATATACATGAGTGCGATTGTCAAGAACACATTTAATAAACAAACACAAAATGGGAAATGTAATGATGAATAGATCATTGAAACTAATGGAAGATAAGAGCAGATTTTATTTGTAGATTCCTCTGGCCTTGTTCCTAGCAGATAGTTCCATAACCTCATGCCTCTGTATCCCTATTTGAAAAAAAAAATAAACAGAAACAGAAATTGATAAAAGACAATGAACTACAGTTTGACCATACTGGGGAGAGAAAGACACCCTACATTCCCTCCACTTGTCCTGTAGTCATAATTTTATAGACCAAAAGAAACAAACGCCATGGGACGCGCACGCTAACTGAATTATGAGACAAGTTGTCAGAACTGTATGGAAGCTCTTCTGAGAGGCACGGTCCTGTTCTGGCTGGGCTGTGGCTCCAGGCTTTTCCATATTTCTCTGTCTCCAGAATGGGGTTCTTAGATAAGATTTCATTCTTTAGGACCCACTGTTTTGGGCTCGAGAGTCTGAAGAGTAGGGCTAGTACCGCTAGGATGTCTTCTCTTGTACGAGGGCTTCCACGTAAGACATAGATGGCACTGTCTGAGGGCTGTGCCTCTGGTCACTAATTTCTCTCCTTTCTGAGGCAAAACCTATGTGCATTTAGGTCCCACTTCAGGGCAAATGGAGGGAAAACATTTTAGCATATCTGCTTCATTAATATCAGGGCTGTATTCAGTATCTGTTTCTCATTTACTTCCACAGTAACTGTTACTCTAAACAGTCCTGTGGCAAACTTGCGGGATGGCTCTTTTGCTTCTCTGAGCTGTTCACACTCAGCAAACTTGATTGGCTACCTATGCTGTATCAGTTGCTGTCCAGCTACTTGCAAGAAATTCATACTCTTACAATTATACAGATAACTCAAGTCCATCTGATTGGAAAAGAGAGAAGAGGCTAAGAGTAAGCAGGAATTGTAATTAAAATTGAAATGCCGCCAGACTGCTGAGTCAGATTCCTTACTGCCTGCCATGGGGCACCGCAGAGGCCACAACCTAGAGCTTCTAAAACTCCACAGCGAGAGAGAAAAAACAGGCTTGTTTTAAGCCTACTTAGTCCCATTAGGATTTTTGAAACAGCATATCCTTCTGAGCTTCCCTCTTCATGTGGCCAAGCTAATTGGTGTATACCCTATGAACTTCACCAATTATTCCCAAGTGTCTCCTCTCACTTGGGCCCTGTCTGTCTCAGCCTGCTCGGTCCTGCTGACTCATCACCATCAAAAGACATACAAGCCACCATCCCTGGCACTTCGCAGAAACATATAAATTGGACTGAAGTGCTGACAATTAATATCTCCACTCTTCCCGGCATGACACATTCAATATTGTAAGTGGTGCTTTACTTATGTAGAAATGAGAGGAAATTACAGAAAAAGAAGGACTTTTGAAAAAGACCAAAATCAGTGACAGGTATATTTTACTTCCACTGGTGCCTATAAAGAATAAAGACAGTTGTCAAAAAAAAAGTATGCTACATCAGAAATGAACACTGACATAGTTATATCTTTCTACGATGTCAGACTGTATAGTTACTAAACATCCTTGGTTTCAACTTGCTAAATGTTCCTCATTCCCCTTCCTAGAAGCTGGGAAAACACAGGTTCTTCTAGTCCAGTCTTAGCTTGTAATATTAACTCTCAGGTTATATGTTATATACTACGTGGTAGCTACCATTACATTTATGCATGCATGTAGGTTACAGGATGGCCACAAACTGGTCAAAGTTGATCAGTGATTCAAAAATGGTCTCTGGGAAGGTTAGACAAGAAACCTTGTTGGAGAGATTTTGAAAGCCATGCTGTTTGTTTATAAGTTGGACCAGAGCCTCAGGGTTAAGTTGAGCTACAGAAGTAAAGTGCAGGGTTGTGGAGGATGGAGAGAGATTCCAGCAAACACTGACAGAAGCTGAGAGTGTCGTGCACGATTCTGTGATTACTGCGCATGTAACCAGCACCACCTGTTTGTTTCATCACCTGTGATGAATGTATCCCTAGACAGAGTCGAATACTGCTTATAACACGGAGTCTCTCAGGGCAAGGCACAGCCTGAAAAAAAATACTGTTCTACATAAGATCGGGATATTCAGGGCAGAACACAACCTGACCTCAGCATATCGTAGATTGAGGTATATTTTTTACCACTTTTTTTTTTAAAAAAAAATAACTTAAATAGGACATGAACTTGCACCCCTGTCATTACATCACTTTCAAATCCGTACAAGAACCTGATGGGTGGCTTTTCATTGGGATGCTTGAGTTACAAAGCCGTGATACAAATGTAGACCTTCCCGCCCCCACTCCTTACCGATTATAGTCAAAATCAGACTTTACCAGACTTCTTTGGAGTCACTAATGACAGTGGCAACAAGCCCAAAGCTCTGCCTCTGGTAGCAGTCAGACCCATGCCTGGCTGTGAAATGTCTTCCTCCACATCCTTCCCTTGGAGGAATCTGGTGGACAGTTATGACCCCTTCCTCACCTCCTTCAGATATTTACCAAAATGTCACTTCCATGAGCAGTTTCTAGACCACCTGTCTTAAGAGTGCGAACACCCCACACATCCCTCCCCTGCGTGATTCCTTTTACTCCTTCCCACTTTTAACACACCTGACATATTTATAAACTTTACCTCTAACATCAGAACATGCTGCCAGTGTCTCCCTCCCTCAAGGAACTCTATGGCCCTTTAGGGATTTTCATCTGTTTGGGTCATCGCTGCAATCCCCAGGACTCCATGATACATAAGAGAAAATAATGTTTGTTGGATGCATGAGAAGAGATCTTTACCATCTGTACTTTGGGATTTTCAGCTCCCTGCAAGTTTTCTAGGGCTGTCTACCAAAGTATCTTATATTGATAAAATTATACAAAACCTGGAAATAAGTCTGCCTACCTGCCCACATACCCATTTCTGTGGTGAAGCCAGCAACTGAATATCACCTAGGGGGGATGTATTAACACAGATACTCTACCCGTAGAACAACCCGTAGAAACAGTATCAATTGTCCTTAGGCCAGAACCTCAAGTAGCACCTATTCAAGTAAAGCCCAGCTAAACCATGGGAACACCAAGTGCCTGTGTGAAGTCTCACTCAGAGCAGGTGTGTCGGAAACTGGAGGTTGTAGCCCATTTTCAGAGGCACATTCAGATATAAAGCCAGATCTAGAGTAAAGGCCAGAGATAAAATAAAACATCCAGAGCTCAAACTAAAGTTCAAGGTCAGAGTCAGACCCCAGACTGTGGTCCAGAATCATCAAGACAAGGGCCTGGGAGGATGGGTTGTCAGGTAAGAATGCTTGCTCTACGTGCATGAGAGTTTCTTTCTTCAAAATGCAAACAGCTAGTTTCCCCAGTATCATTTATCAAAAAAGCCATCCCTTTTTTATGAGTACATTTTGGCATTTTGGTCAAAGATCAAGTGGCTGTGGCTGTGTGGATTTATATCTGGATCCTTCATTCTGTTGATGTTTCTCAAGATAAAAAATAGAACTGCCATATGACCCCTCTATATCTCTCCTGGATAAATATATCCAAAGGACTTTCTATCCTACCACAGAGATATTTGCACATCCGTGTCTACTGTTGCTCTGTTCACAGTAACAAAGAAATACTCAATATAGATGTCCATCAACAGATAAATGGATGATGAAAATGTGATAATATGCACAAATGGAATAATATTCCACCATGAAGAAAAATAAAATTATGACATCTTCAGGAAAATGGAGGGAACCTAGAAATTATGAAGTAAAGCAACCCACTTGAAAAGGACAAATTACTGGATGGTTTCTCATGTTCTGTCTTAGTTAAACTTCCTCTGCTGTTATAAACTGGCCAAAACCAACTCAGGGAGAAAAGGGTCTATTTGGTTTACAGTCCATCATCAAGGGAAGTCAGGACAGGAACTCAAAACAGGAACCTGGAGACAGGAACTGAAGCAAAGACCATGAAGGAAGTCTGCTTATGGGGCTTGCTCTTGGTAGCTTGCCCGGGAGCTATTTACACAGCCCAGGACCACCTGCCCAGGAGTGGCATTGCCCGCTGTGTGCTAGGATGCTAAGCACTACTCCATCAATTGCCGATCCAAAACATGTCATACAGACATACCCACAGGCCAATTTGATGGTGGCCATTTTTCAGTGGAGATCTCCTTTTCTCAGACGTGCCAAATAGACAACCAACAACAGTCATCCTAAGTCCACTCCTTGTCAACACACAAACACATTACTCTGTCTTACTTTTTTCTTTCTTGTTGTCCTCAGAATCTCACATTAATATCATAATATAAAATACAACTTTAAAAGTCCCAGTCTTTCAAAATTTTAATGGTTATAAAAGTTTAGTATACACTTAAAATATCCAAAGTCTGTTAACTTGGGCTCCTACAAAATAAAATAAATAAATAAATAAAAAAGTTAAATACTTTCTGATTCTAAGAGGTAAGGACCAGGGGCTGGAGAAACTGTTCAGTGGTTAAGGACACTTGATGCTCTGGCAGAGGAACAGTTTTAGTTCCAAGCATTTGCACGGTGGCTCAAAACTTTGTTAATACCAGGTCTGGAGGACCTAATGCCCTCTGGGGTTAGTGTACAATGTAGTGTACAAACATACAGGAAGGCAGAACATCAATACACAGAAAATAAAAATAAATAAGTCTTTAAAAAAAGAGAGAGAGAGAAGAAGCAGGGCACAAAAGAACACCCCAGTTAAATGAAACCAAATTCCATTCATGTCATTCAATGTTTGAAATCTGGGACTCTCAATGTTCTAGATTCCAAAAGCTTTCGGCAGTCATACCTTTGCAGCTCTGCCGTCTACAGTACACTCAGCCCATATTGATCGGCTCAAAATGATTTCACTCCATACTTACTGCTGTCCTTACTAGACATCCTAGACACCCCAGAATCCTGGAGTCTCTGAGACCTCGAGGTCCTCACTGCAACTTTATCAATGGCCTCTCCTGACCTCACACAATGACAGGTTTTGGTAGCTCTCTAAGGCCCATTCAACCCTATCTTTTTCTTGCCACCCAAACCAGTGCTAGAGGGGACACATCCACACATCATCCAGTTCTGTTGCCAGCTGGAGATGCAGCCATGGCATCCTCTGAGCCACAGGGTACTGACACTGAGAAAATGTTTCCTGGAAATTTTCACCTCAGTGACGCTGGTCTCTTCTTTTTTTTAATTAATTAATTAATTTATTAAAGATTTCTGTCTCTTCCCTACCACCGCCTCCCCTTTCCCTCCCTCTCCCCCAATCAAGTCCCCCTCCCTCATCAGCCCAAAGAGCAATCAGGGTTCCCTGCCCTGTGGGAAGTCCAAGGACCACCCACCTCCATCCAGGTCTAGTAAGGTGAGCATCTAAACTGCCTAGGCTCCCACAAAACCAATAGATGCAGTAGGATCAAAAACCCACTGCCATTGTTCTTGAGGTCTCAGTAGTCCTCATTGTCTGCTATGTTCAGTGAGACCAGTTTTAACCCAGGCTTTTTCAGACCCAGGCCAGCTGGCCTTGGTGAGTTCCTGATAGAACATCCCCATTGTCTCAGTGTGTGGGTGTACCCCTCGCGGTCCTGAGTTCCTTGCTCGTGCTCTCTCTCCTTCTGCTCCTGATTTGGACCTTGAGATTTCAGTCCGGTGCTCCAATGTGGGTCTCTGTCTCTGTCTCTTGTCTCCTTTCATTGCCAAGAGAGGCCTTATCATACAACAAAAGTATATGCTCTGCTATGTTCATAGCAGCATTGTTTGTAATAGCCAGAACCTGGAAACAACCTAGATGCCCTTCAATTGAAGAATGGATGAAGAAAGTATGGAATATATACATATTAGAGTACTACTCAGCAGTAAAAAACAAGGACTTCTTGAAGTTTGCAGGCAAATGGATGGAAATAGAAAACACTATCCTGAGTGAGGTAAGCCAGACCCAAAAAGAGGAACATGGGATGTACTCACTAATATTTGGTTTCTAGCCATAAATAAAGGACATTGAGCCTATAATTCGGGTTCTTAGAGAAGCTAAATAAGAAGGAGAACCCAAAGAAAAACATATAGGCATCCTCCTGAACATTAACCTTCATCAGGCGATGAAAGGAGACAAGAGACGGAGACAGAGACCCACATTGGAGCACCGGACTGAAATCTCATGGTCTCTTCTTACTAGCGGCTGATTGCTCAGCCCCAGCTGACCAGTATTAATTTTATTAGTAACGCTTCCCTAGATGTCACATGAACAGCCCTAGTAGTCTTTGCTTTCCTCTGAAAGTACACAAGCTGGGCTTCCATTTTCTTCACATCTTTCAAAATTATCTTCCAAGTTCCTTATGCCCTGATCTTTCAATAGCTTTTCCGGGCCAGAGTTCTAAATTCCCACACACCTCCAGAACAGACAGGTCCAACACAGCAATTTCCCTCTTTGTAGGACTAGTTTCTTTTCTAGCTTGCTTTTATGCTGCTGTAATAAAATACTGACCAAAAGAGTCTTGGGGGAGGCAAGGGTTTATTTGTCTTACAGGTTATAATCCATCATCAAGGGAAATCATCTTAGTGAATATTCTCTTGCTGTGAACAGACACCATGACCAAGGCAACTCTTATAAAAGAAAGCATTTAACTGGTGGCTTGCTTACAGTTTTAGGACTTATGATCATCATGGCGAGAAGCAAACAGGCATGGTACTGGAAGAGTAGCCGAGAGCTTTACATCCCCATCCAAAGGTAACAAGTAGGAGTAGGGGAACTGGGCCTGAAGTGGGCTTTTGCAACCTTTAAGTCAATTCCCAGTGGCACGCTGCCTCCAACAAGGCCATACCTCCCAACCCTTCCTATATAGTTCAACTAGTTGGTGACTAACCATTCAAATCTATGAGCCATTCTCATTCAAACCACCATTGAAGCGAAGACAGGAGCAGAAAGAGACACTATACAGTTTATGGGCTTGATTCCTGCTTCTATTCAGTTAACTTCCTTATACAGCCCAGGACCACTTGCCCAAAGATGGTACTACCTACAGTGGGCTAGGCCCTTCTGTGTCATCAAGAAAATGTCCCATAGACATGCCAACAGACCAATCTAATGGATACATTTCTTCAATTGAGGTTCCCTTTCCCATGTGTGTCAAGTTGACAACCAAGAATAGCCATCACGTATAAAGATCTTAGTTTTTAATTTATTTGTGTGTGTATGTGTGTGTGTGTGTGTGTGTGTGTGTGTGGAGAGAGAGAGAGAGAGAGAGAGAGAGAGAGAGAGAGAGAGAGAGAGAGAGAGAGAGAGAGAGAGA
>NW_026068061.1:1329747-1390747 GCF_014885135.2 Alexandromys fortis | reverse complement strand
GTTTTCCTTAGTTATGATAAGAGATAAAATAGATATAAATATTGTAACTGTAATTCTTACTTGATAACTGTTTTGTTATATGTAATTTTACTATGCTAAAGTTAAAGCCTTTCTTTTTTGTTTAAACGGAAAAAGGGGAAATGATGTGGGAATGATTTCTTACTAATAAAGAAACTGCCTTGGCCCATTTTATTGGATAGAAAATTAGGTAGGCGGAGTATACAGAAGAGAATTCTGGGAGAAAGAAGGTTAGAGGAGGAGTCGCCATGATGCTCCCACTCCAGACAGACGCAGGTTAAGATCCTCTCTGGTAAGCCAGCTCATGGGCTACACAGAATATTAGAAATGGGTTAGAACAATATGTAAGAGCTAGCCAATAAGAAACTGGACCTAGCCGGGCCAGGCAGTGTTTGAAAGAATACAGTTTCCGTGTAATTATTTCTGGGTATAAACTAGCCATGCGGGCGGCGGGGTGCTGGGGACGCAGCCCTGCCGCTCCTAATTACAACACTCCAGCTTACAGATCCCAGAGACTCCGAATCTGAAAATACTGATGTGAAGTAACTAGTTCATTCATTAAGCAGATACGAAAAGCCTCTCTTGCCTCTAATGGTAAAAAAGAGCCAAAGTCAATACTTTCTTAGCTCTATCCAAGGCTCTATTCAATTAGACAAGAGCCTGAAGATTAGGCTGGCCAATATGCGTTGCTCCATCCAGGCTATGGACAAACGGTGTCCCAGGCTTCCAGAGCCCTGGCATCTTTTCCAGAATCTGCCCAGTAGGAGAAGTCTTCACCCTTTACACTTCTTTTGTTCTCTGTATGTTAATCTAAAGGTAAACTCTGCAAATGGCTGACGACATCCATTAAGCATTTCATATGGACATATGCAAATATATGCAAATAAGGCACACCATAGAGTATTTAAAATAAAAGTCAATAGCCGTAAATAGACATCAAATAATAGTCCTAGAAGAGGTAATTAAGTCTATTACTACCACTTCCTTTGTTGGCTGACTTTTTTTTTTTTCAAATAAAGAGACTAGTCTTTTTCTTAGCTCTGACAGAAAGACAAAAAAATGCATTTTCTGTTTGCCTCATTGTTGTCTACAACAACACAGTCAAATAATTTTATTAACAAGGGGGAAAGTAATGCAGAAATGAGGTCACAGTCCTAAGATCTAGCTCATTCACCACTCCACTCTCCCACCTCCACACTTATGTCTTAGTTAGGGTTGTTATTGCTGTGATGAAACACCAAGACCAAAAGTAGCTTGCGGAGGAGAGGGTTTCTTTGGCTTACATTTCCACACCACTATTCATTATCAAAGAAAGTCAGGACAGGAACTGAAGAAAGGCAGGAACCCGCAGGCAGAAGCCAATGCAGAGGAGTACTGTTTACTGACTTGCACCCATGGCCTACTCAAATTGCTTTTGTGTAGAACCCGGGACCACCAGCCCAGGGCTGCCTCCCCCCCCCCCCACCAATCACTAATTAAGAAAATGCCTTATATGCTTTCTTACAGCCCCATCTTATGGGAGCACTCCCTCCTCTCAGATGATGCTAGCCTGTGTCAAGTGGACAGGAAACTATCCAGCATACTATCATACCCCCCATCGATGTGACTGTTAGGAGTTCAGACTTAGATCCACATGCTGGCACAGCAAATCCTTTCATCTGCCAGCCTAAGGTATCTTTAGTAAACCTGTAATCTGCTTCAAATTGGATAGTCCTGAAATTCAGTTCTGTATTAAGTCACAAATCCTAGGTTCCCGTTGCTAAAAGATTAAGCGAATTCCTCACATGGTTGAAAGTGACAACCTGGAGCTGTGCCTCTCTATCCTGCCACCTTGGCAAAGTGACCTATTCAGGATGTGCTTTGGGAGTGAGCCGTTTCATTCCTTTGCATTCTCTGCTGCACAAACCTGATGCACAAGACTGAGACTAAGTGAAGTGCCTTGTGGGATTGCAGCCTCCGAAGCTAGAAATTTTGGATGATGAAGATGTTGGTTTGTGTTGTTTTTCTGCTCTGGTAGCTAAAGCCTTCTCAAAATTCTTGCAAGAGCTTGTGTCAAAGGAATAGGGAGAGACAGCCTACTAATTCTGTGGAAATAATGGAGTGATTGACTGACAAAGATCCTTTGTTTTATGAAACTGTAGTCATGCTCCTGAACCATCTCTGAACTTATCTGTGCACTTCCTGGCAAAGTACACTTTTTCAGTTTGGCAGGAAGTACTCCCTCCCCATCTCAAATGCCACCTTCCATGCCCGTCTGATCACCTTGTCCTCCTTCATGGTCAACCTATGAAGTCATCTGAACTAGAATCTTTCTTATCATGCTACTTCCTCTTAGGAATTGTCTAAGGAATTGTCTACTCCTTGGCTATTAATCCCACTTGCCCATGCCTTATCGGCATTTAGTTCCATTTCTACCTTGAGGAATTTTCCCTATTTTTGCAATAATCTCAAAAAAATTTTTCCCTCTCCAATTTAACCTCTGCTGTCATGGCGCTTCTTGGATTTTACCCAAGTCCCATGGCTAATTGGTGGCAGGGCTGGAAGATGATTTCTAACGCCAGTCCCGCTGCTGCACCATATCCACCACATCACTCTGCTACGGGTCTCTCAGCCTTGCATTTGCTTGTAAATATTTAAACAGCCCTCTGCGGAGCTACAGAACAACAGAGAAGCTATGCTTTAAACAATCTAGTCTTATCCCCAAGGGTCCATTAGAGCCCAAACCATAAAATTAATAGTTACTTACTTACTCAGGATCAATACATTCCTTGGCTGAGATGAGAGCTTGGTTTTGGACCTAGCATAAAAGAGATGGGGAAGAGTGAATAAACGAGGCAATGCTGGCATATAGAAAAGCCAAGTAAATTGGGAGGGGTGCCTACAAAAGCAAGTGGGGCAGACGCAAGCTCCAGCCATGCCAACCCTCCAAACATGTGCCCTCTTTTGTCCCAAGAATGGATAGAGACTGGCAATGACGAACTGAGCCCTTGAGACTAGGTACTCTGGGAAGCAGAAAACTTTTCGGTAACTCTATCTTCCAGGCTGTCTTTGCTGCACTCAGTTTGAGTTTCTCCCCTTTACTGAGAAAGTCATGATACAGCTGGGCACGGCAGTAGATGCCATTAATCCCAGCACTCCAGAAGCAGGGAGATTTCTGAGTTCAAGGCTAGCCTGGTATCAAGAGTGAGCTCCAGGAAAGTCAAAGCTACATACAGAAACCTTGTTCCAAAAGCCAAGACAAAAAAGTCATGATATGTATTGTAATCTTTCTGAAAAGAGCCTACATTGCTCTGAATATGGGTCAAACTAATATAGATTTAACTACAGGCAGACTTATTATTACCAGTTCAAAGAAAATGTTTAAAATCCAAATAAGGGAATCAAATTATAAATGAGAGGATTTTTTTTTTCTGCAGGTCTGCAGGTGGCAGGAAAATCTTCTGGAGAAAATAGAAGTTACAGATCAATCCACTTTGACTTCACAAACCCATGCAACAAGAGGCTTATAGGCTTCAGCATTGGCCTCAGCCTGTAAAGGCATGCCATATATGATACTGTTTTCCATCAAAATGTTGTTTTCATCCTAAATCGCAGCATGGTGACTGTATTAGTTACTTTTGTTGTTGCTGCTGCTGTTGTAATTTAACCCCATGGCCAAAGGCAAATTAAGAAGACTTTATTTCAGCTTATGTTTCCAAGGGACTGTTGGCCATTATGGCAGGAACGGCATGAAAGGAGAAGCCGGAAATTGAGAGATCACATCTCAACTGTACACAGGAAGCAGAGTGGAAACTGGAAGTGGGCAAGGCTATAAACTTTCAAAGCCCAGCCCCAGAACATACTTCCTTCAGCAAGGCTTCTATCTTAAAAGTTCCATAAAGTCCCCAAATAGCACCACCACCAAAAGTTGAAATACACTTGCCTGTGAGAGATAATTTACATTCAACCCAACACAGAGCTCTATAAAGCATGTAACTCCCTTAAACATCAATGTTGCAGTGGTACTCGCTTAAGAAGCCACAGCCTGATTTCTCATGACCTGGTCATCTCTGACCCAGGAGGAAATGAAAGGTTGATGTTTGAGTCTCATGGCTCCTCCATGAAGCATGTTCTACACAAATGGACAGGAACTGTTAGTCCATAGAACATCTTTCCTTAGAAGACTGATTTAGTAGAAAGCTGTGAAGGTCACCTAGTAAGAGCAATGAAGTTATGGTCTGTAGTCTGTTTTAGGGAAAGAAAAGACATTTTGAGGGGCCAAACTAAATAAGAAAGGGGAAATTACCCTAAGAAATTCTTACTATTGCTTCACACGGTTATGTCTCTTATTACACTGATTTTGTAGTAGTTTCTATATACTTTTTAAGTATACTTTTTTCCCTCTGAGTTTAGAATAGCATCCCTTCGAAGGTCCACCAACTCCATTGATCCTATTACCTCCCACATAAGCCATGTGGACTTAGTGGTTGCAGATTGAAGCAACAAGGAAGGGTTCTGTTCAGATTTCAAGGTTTGTTTCCCACAAACTCATATGAAAATGCAATTGCCACTGCTGCGGTGTTAGGAGCTGGGAATTTCCTATGGTGGTCAGGCCAACAGGACTCTATGGGATCGCTCCTGGTATGAGAAAACCAAAAACAAACACACAGAAAAAGAGACAGCTTCTCATTCTTGCTTCCTGCCTGCCTACCATGTTATGCTTCTGTGGTGTTACGACAGAACAGGGAGGTCCTTCTAGATGATATGAGCATCTGTAGAGTACCAAGGCCACAAATTTCACTTTAAATTACTCAGTTTAGCTAGCCGTGATGGTGTCTGCCTGCAATCCTAGTATAAAAGAGACTGATGAAGATGATTGCAAGTTCAAAGCCAGCCTGGGTTGCATGGCAAGATCCCATCTCAAAATAAATAAGTAAATAAAAATTCATATTACATAATAACATTTATATTGTGCTATTCAATCTCAGGAGTATTTTGTAGTATACAATCAACCAAGGCAGTTTTCCTATAGTGTAAGCAAAGTGCCAATTTCTGTGTAGCTCTCTCTCTACCAAGAAATTTAATTTAAATAACATTACCAATAATATTTATTGAGGGGGCCCTGTGCTGGGTATTTCATTTATTTTTTTTTTAATCTCCACAACAATCCCTCAAGGTTAGTCTCATTTTTATCAGAGATGGGATGGGAGAAATTTTAGCTTTGGTTCAACCCTACCTAGATACTATACGCGCATTTTGTGTCTGTGCCTTGGCCTTCTTTCTGGGATTATCCCCAGTCACCCACCAGTGTTTATAGCTCCACTATCTTGTATAAAGGAATGTCCACCCAGGGAAGTTTAAATAAGGGTCTACAAGTATCTGAAGTCCCATTGTGCTGAGCTCCTATACCAGCCATCTTCAGGAAGGAGATTCATTGAGTATAGGAAGACAGCTCTCCTGAGCCCTCTGCTCAGATATCCTGTAGGATCCAGCCCACCTGGAGAGGGTTTGCAGACCTGGCACATCTTCATGGGGCTGGGAGTGTGCAAGGTTCGTGTGCTCACCAAGGTTCTCCTCTGCTTATTTCCTCTGACTTCTCCCAAGCATAGGTTTCCTACCCAGGCCCAACACAAACATTCTAGTTTCCTTGGAGGTGGGGCAGAGAGTCCTCTTTCCTATTAACAAGACATTGTGCAGACAGGCTCTCTCTTGAATGTTAAGAAGCTTTCCCCTTTCCTCTCTAAGCTCTTACAAATGAAAAGTCTTAACTTTCTAAACTGGTGTGTTCGTCACATGGGATTTGGGGTTTATTCTAGCTTTCAAAAACTGAATACCCTTCTTGGCGGTGATTTTGTAAAATAAGAATTCAAATTCTCCCAAGACCATTTGGAGGACCCCGAGGAATACAGGCAAGCAGCATTTTGGGATTTGTGGACCATGAAGGGTCTCATCAAATAATGACTTGTTTCATTTGACCCTTTTGAAATCACAGGAAGCCTGCTTCGTGCCAGCATGTTCTACAGCCCATGGCATTCACTTTGCTGACCTGTGCTAAAAAGAGACAAGTTCAGGGCATTTCTTTGTCTATTTGTCTATACTGTGGTCAAACCAACTCAGAATTTCAGAGCCAATGGGAAGTAGTCCTCAGACTGATAAATTCTGTATTTCAGTACAAAATTATGTCTGATCTATGTACAAAAATTGTAAAATTCAGGTTACAAAAGGTTCTTTTCCAATATCAAAATACATTTCTATGTCTTCTCTGTATATTTGTATGTGTATGTATGTATATATATGTATATATGTGTGTGCATATATTTCAGAAAAGACCTAGAATTATTATGCAAATACTGTCTTATCTTTATATTTTATAATTAGATTATAAAATCTCTTAAATTAAAAGATCTTTATCATGATTGACTTCCAGAGATAAATGTTTATAAAATAAAACATTCTTAAAATTCCCAAATATGAAGGAAATTGAACTTCCAATAATTTCAATGTTCTAAAAAAAGAATTCTTAATGCAACTAATTTATATTTTAAGAATTCCAGCTTACATAATTCAGCAAGCCTTTTGCAAATGAGTCTAATTTATTATTGTTGGTTTAATAAAAACAAATTATGTCTTCTCTGACTTATCAGCATTAATTAACATAGAAGACTACATTTTTATTCTTCGTCAGTGCACAGTTCATAAGCTTCTGCAGGTTTATTGATAGAATAAACTAACGTTACTTCTACTAAATATTTAAGATTATGAAAAATGCAAATATGTGTTTAACTAAATTAAATCATCTTGCAACACAGTTTATTGCAATCACATTTACATTTTGTGATATGCTGGATGGGTCTCTTCCAAGGTCGTTAGATAACTCAGAGACTGGACTCATGGATACAACCCGAGTGAACTGAGGGGCATCCACTGGCCATTTGGATCATTCCTAAGTGAGACAGAATGGGGAAGAAGGAATCACTAAACATAATTTAGCTTTTGGCTTTCTGTTGCTTCTCTTGGTATAGTATAGAGAAGTTACTTTTTTTTAAGCTACAGAAATACATGTATTCATTTTGCCACTTGGAAAGTTTACCCTGAAAAAGGACACATGCAGACAGAAAATTTGCAGAGATTAAATTTGGCTATAGTTTGATGGGCTTATTTATTAGATTTTCAAAAGAAATCCCTAATATCAACTATTATGTTGGGGGAGAATTAAAGTTTAGACTTATCTTTTAAAATGGCCAAGCTTTCTTGGATTACTATTTGGTTCATATAGGCAGTTCTAAGGACTTGAATATATCTTCCATTTAATCTGCCAAGGTGACAAACTTCTATAGCTTATGTTTTTATTATTTAATTATTTTTTAGAAACAAGCTAAGACTATTTCCAATAATGGTAGCTTCTATATTTATCAGAGTTTTTCAGGAAAAAAAAAGGAGATGATCAAGAGAGAGAATAAGATTAGACCCCATTTGAGCTGGAACATCCATCCATCCTACTCTATCCAGAGACTCTGTGGCTTCTCATTTTCTACCCTTGGGACTCAGTAGGATAGGACTTACTTCACAGGCCCTCCTGGCTCTAAGGTCTTTGAGCTAGGATGAGAACCACACCACCGACTTTGCTGACAAAATGCTAATAATACCTTCTGTAAACACTCTCACAAACATGCACAGAATTAATGGTTTTCCATCTATCTGAGCATTGAGCCATGCAGCTTAAAATTAAACATTATAGCTCCTTGGATAGGTAGGTATATCATGATCCTAAATGGTCAGATATAGTACAGTATAGACACTATCTGTAGTATCCGCTGACTTCATCCTGACCAAGAATTCAAAACTCCCAATAGATTCTGATACTTGTCTTTCCAAGCTTCAAAGGTGAGATCATATTCCTTGTACCTTGGAAGCATATCGAAGATAGCCCAGAGGTTTTCCCTGGAAAGTCACAAGGAATTTCTCTTTTGTAAGTGAAAACAGAAGAACTATAGATAATTATGCTTATTTGACTATTACTTAAGTTTCATGGGTGCCATGACAAAGCAGAAGGCTAAGAGAATTAGCTTTCCCTATGGTAAACATGTGACTCCAAGCTTATGTGCAGAAATAGTTCAGTCTTTATCTGTTGATGGGAGAGTCCTTAAGAAAGTCCTATATCCTTACCGCTGATGACGTTTCTCTTGATTTGGATTTTTGTGCTGGATTCCCTATTGACAGCTTAGCAACAATAATTTCAGCTATTTTAAAATGTTAAGTGGGTGCCAACATCTTTGATTTGAATGTAGCATCTTTGAATCCAGTGCTTTCCTTTGAAGTTTTACATTGCTTTCGTACATTTCATTAACACATGGAGATTAAAGACCTGCATAACACTCACTAAATATTACTTGATTCTTTATGTGTCCTTTAGCATTCTTGGTGTATATTTTTATTAATTCGTTTCAGTTTTATATATATGAGTGCTTTTCATGTGTATGTATGTATGTACGTACGAATGACAACCACATGTGTGCAGTACATGCAGAGGCCTTTAAATGGCCCTGGATCCCCTGAAACTGGAGTTACAGATGGTGAGCCATCACATGTGGGTGTTGAGAATTGAAGTCAGAACCTCTGCCTAGGCTGAGCCATCTCCCCAGCCCCTGAAAATAAGTTTAATCGCTGTATTTATAGATATTTTATCTGAAACAATTTTAAGTGGAACATATTATTGTGTTTTGCCAACTATAAAAGCAGCCAAACTCCTCACTGGCCCCATTACTTTGGGAATGAAGTCCCATCAGAAGCTACACTTCTGAAATGTCTCACTCAGTTGCTGAGTGAGGCAACTTATGCCTTGTCTCGGACAGTTTCGATTTTACTTTGATGTTCTACTGAAAACATAACCCCTATAGGAAAAAGGCGCCTGGTCTTCAACAAGAAATATCACCCCAGAACTTGCTCACCTGGTTGGCCTCAGCTTTATAACAGCTCTTCTGCTCAGCTTTCTGAACCACAGGCAGTGGCAAGTATCAGCCACTGAACTAGCTCCCTGGACTTCCTGAGAGTCAAATTTTGAATGAATCTCCACTCAGCAGCTGCCTCTTTTTGTCTTCCTAGGTTCATTCTTCTTATATTATTCTCCTGTCATTTAGTAGAGCTTTAAGAAAACATAAAATCTATATTCAATTCGCTATGCTGGTGTAATCCTTGTCGATGAATTGATGTTCTTTATAATTTTAAAGACTTGATCTTTTTCTTCAGCCACCTTCTTTCTACCTCTGCCCTCATATTCCAAAGAAAATGTCAAATTGCTGTTATGTATAAAACTTACAATGCTATTCTCGTTTCCCTGCAATTAATACAGTTTTTATTTTTAACATAAAAGTTGTCAATTTTAGATATACATCAAAATTTTTTTCCCATTATTCTGAAAGTGCTCTCAGTTCCGATAACTCAGCTCCCAAATCTACAGACCTCTGTAAGACATTACCAGTGAGATGGGCAAGTTACAGCTCTCAGATCTATAGCTCTCTGTAAGGTATTACCAGCGAGATGGGCAAGTTAAGCTGCCAGAAGCCCAGTTCTCAGTGTTTGGAAAAGCCTGTCACGCTTATGAAAAACCTTTAAGTTGTTGATGGTAGCTTTTCGACACATAATGAGCTCCGAGCAAAGCGAGTAGCGGAAACTGTCGTAAAAGGCACAAAGCAAACTGTTTGCCAGCTATAAAAGCAGCCAAGCGCTTCACCGGCCCTATTACTTTGGGAATGAAGTCCCATCAGAAGATACACTTCTGAAACGTCTCACTCAGTTGCTGAGTGTGGCAGCTTACGCCTTGTCTGGGACAGTTTCGATTTTACTTCGATGTTCTACTGAAAGCATAAGCAAGCCCCTCTAGAAAGAAGCACCTGGTCTTCAACAAGAAACATCTGTGGCGCAACAGAGACCACTGCACGGAAACATGGTGGAGATGCCCATTTGATCACAGACGATTAAAACAAGGTCCTGAACTAAATTTGTCTACAAACATGAGTAAAAATAACAGCAGTGGGACAGGAGTGGTCTTTCATTGTTCCTCATTTTTAATGGGGTGTCGGGTCTGATCACTGGATATGTGGCAAGGAGCATCCTTCATGAAAATGGGAAAAGCCCTAGAGTTTTGCATGTGCTGTGGAAATATGATGGAAATAAAATAAAGGGGAGATTAGGACAGTGCTCCAAGGAAACCCAAAAGCTGTGTTATTCTGAAAATCCTACCTGCAGAAGAAGGAAGTGGTGAGAACACTGTAGCAAAGATGGGGAGCAGGCCCCCATTCTAGGATCATGCTCATGAATGCTCCCATCTGTATTCCCTGAACTAAGATTTAGCTCTCAAGTGTTGTAATGCAGAGTAGGAAGACCAAAGGGATTTGCATGCAAATAAGCTCTCCAGGCAACCTACACGCCTTAAATTCCGCTCAGGCAGGAATATTTGGGGTGCTCATTTGCATTGCATTGGTTAGTTACCAAAAAGTACATTGGGTTCCCAGCCACTTTAAAATGGTCCTTGTCAGATCCTGAGAACAAACAAAAATGTCTGAGCAGTGAGCTGTCCATCATAAGTCAGAGAAAGGCGATACTCCTGCTGGGCACATAAGTATTCTCTTTACATACGCATCACACAAACAGGGGTCACGGACTAGTGTGACCAGCCCTTGTTACAACCAAGCTCTTAGACCCTTTAGCTCCTTTTCAGGTGTAATCTCCGGTCCCCCATGTCACGGTCACGGTGCTTCCAATTGGATGCCTCTTGAATCATAGCTCATACTAATGTTATTGTGTCTGCTTCCAGTTTATAAAAATGCACTTTAGGAAATGCTCTTTTCCTTAATTCACAGCAGTATTTATTGCTACAGGGGAATCCTAGGCTTGTCCTCTGGCAAACTCTCAGCTCTTAATTTAAACAGGCAAAGCAATACATTTCTCTCCTGCCTTAAATGAGGACTTCGTCTCTGCAGAGTTTGGCTACATCATTGTCTATTAAACAATAAAATAAAATACAAGCCATGAAATTAAATGAGCATCTTAAAGTCAGGTCATTCCCAGACGTTTTTTTTTTTTCTGTAGAATCTTTATAGACAGCATTTCAGCTTTTGTGATGGTTCTCGGCTTTGTTCTGTTTGTCATTTTGCTTTAGATTTGGTCAGGTTTCATTTTCGAGACAGGGTTTCTCACAATATAGTCCAAGTTTGCCTCAGACTCACAGGCCTCCTGCCTCAGTCTCCCAACTATTAGGATTGCAGATGTGACCCACAATACACAGTTTGTTATTATCCTTTCAGGGGTTATGTTGCTTGAGCTGTGCCAGGTGCTTCTCAGAGCACCTGCTTTTCTGCTATTGAGCTCCCAACACTTTCCGAGTAAAGAAAACAATGTAGGTCCATTCAGTAATTCACATTAAATACTCTCTCAATACCATAAGAGGACAGTCTTCTCTGTAAGATTATCAGAAGTTGGTTTTTTTTGTTTGTTTGTTTGTTTCTGTGAAAAACACCATGGCCAAAAGCAACATATGGTGGAAAGGGTTTGTTGGCTTACAGTTTACAATCCATCGCCAAGGGAAGCCAGTCAGGAACTCAAGGCAAGAACCTGGAAGCAGAAACTGAAGCAGAAGCCATGGAGGGATGCTGCTCACTGACTTGCTGCTTCTGACTTGTTCAGCTATGTTTCTTACACAGGTCAGGGCCATCTGCCTAGGGATGGCACTGCCTACAGTGGGCTGGGCCCTCCTACATCAATTCGCAATCAAGGCAATGCCCTATAGGCCAATTTAAAAGAGCAAGTTCCTCGGCTGAGGCTCTCTCTCTTCCCACGTGTGTCAAACTGACAACCTGGATGGAGAATGGAGATAAGATGTCATGTGGGATAGTATGCGTATAGATGAGATGGACCAATCACAACAACTCTTTTTGTTTGCCTGGGGGTGGGGGAGTGTTTTATTACAATAGGCATTTTCAGCTGTGACTGAAAATGAGTTGAGAATACCCTGATTCTATTTTGTATGTACAAAATAACTTTTTTCAGAAATGTGCATGTAGAAGGATATAATTTTTAAAGATATGCTTGTGTAGTATCGGTCCCATTAACAAAGCTCATTTCAGTGTGGCTCTATCACCAAATATACTTTGAGAATTCCCTGGAGTTAAATCCTAGTTGTTTAAACTAGCAACACCCAAGAGATGACGAGGATGTGGTTTCCTAGCCTTGCAATCAAGGGCAAAGCAGATAAAACGCACAAAAGTAGCCCAATAGATCATATGATTATTTACTCACAATAACCTGCCAACAGTTACCTTTTAAAGGATGCTTATGTGTGTTCCTGATGCCTTTTCTATCATCTCATCCTTTCAGTCCATGAGTTCCACTCCATGTGGGCACAGTGCAAACATTTTTTATCACAAGCAAACAAGAGCATATCATATCTTCTAACGTTATAGCCCGGTGCAAATATTTAACATTGATCTCTGTTTCTTACTTTCAAAGGACTTCTATGCTATAAAAATAGTTTTTAGTTTTGTTCAGTAGACTAAAGAATAGATGAGAGATTCAGGAATAAAAATAGCATTGAATACAAATAAGGTCTATAGCAAAGCTAAAATCTGAATTAAAAATGAATAAGGTACAGTCTTCTCATCAATGCAGGTACAGCAACACAGTTCTTGACCAGCAAGAGCCACAGAGGGAATACTGCTCAATGGGAAATGTGTATCCCACGATGTTTTATTAGTTGGCTGTTGAAAAAAAAATGTCTTCTCTCCAGAATCAGCTGTTTCTATATTCTCACCAAATGGTATGGAACAAAATGCACCTAATGCCATAATTATCTTCAGTCTTTGAAATTGTAGAAGAGAATCGAATGAATGGATTTAAAGTCTGTCCTATTTTTGAATGGCGTTGTTATTGCTGGGTGTTTGTAGGGTCCTAATCTGTTTTGTGCCTCTTTAACAGAATTTTTATAATTGAGTGATTTAGAAAGAATAGAATTATGTTTCTCACCATCTGGAGGTTGGGCATCTCAAGCCCAAGTGCCATCATCTACCTGGTGGCAGTCTCCTTGGTGAGTCATTCCATGGCCTTCTTGGTAAGTCATCCCATGGCAGTGGCAGAAGGGCAATGGAGAAGCACTTCTACAAACACACATCCACTCCTAACACAACAACGTTGATGACATCCTTGAGAGATGCATCCAATATGTGAACTTCAGGCTCCAACTACGCAGGCTTCAGGGGACATCCTTAGACCACAGTAGCGTCTAAGCAGCAGCAACTTAAAGACTAAGGAAAAGATCCAGACGTTAAAGCTCTCTAGGGTTTAACAGACCAACAAAAGTACTAAAATACATAAATGCCTTTTGACATTGGCAGTACTGAGCAGGAGTCAAGATGTGATCAAAAGAGAAAATCGTTTCCCAAAGCTAATATTTATAATACCATTAATAACGATTAACACACTGAGTTACTTGGAATCATAATTCTTAGGCACTAAGCATTTTCTAAACAGAAAGTTCTATTACACTGACCATTTAATTTAGGTCTGAAATTAATTTCTTTTATAAAAGCAAATTCTGGAGGCCGCTCATTTATTCCTGGCTGTTCAGACTCAAAATAACCACACAGAAACTATATTAATTGCAATACAGTTTGGCCAATAGCTTAAGCGTATTTCTAGCTAGCAGTTATATCCTAAACTAACCCATCTCCATTAATCTGTGCATCACCATGAGGTCGTGTTCTACCGGCAAAATTTTGGCAGGCTCCAGCAGAGAAGTCTGTCTCCTATGGCAGCTAATGGCTACTCTCTGACTTTGCCTACTCTGTCTATAGATATAGATATTCCAGCCTGGCTATATTCTGTTAAGACATTGGCTGAAAGCAGCTTCTTTAATAACGAAACCAATGGCAATAAAACATATTCACAACATATATCACCTCCTATATCATCTCCCATTTTCTGTCTAAATAAAAAGGAAGATTTTAACTTTAACATAGCAAGATTAAGTATAACAAAATAGGTATCAAGCAAGAATTACAGTTACAATATTTATATCTACTTTATCTTTTATCATAACTAGGGAAAACTATAATTATAACTATTCTTCAGCTCCATCAAAGACACCAGAAGGATATAATATTACCTAAGTAAACAGGAAGTGCATTGTAAGCAACTTCCAAAACTCTAGAATTGACAGAGACATCTTGCTGCCTGGACAGTCACCCAAAGTTCTTCTGTAAAACTGGGGCATCCATCTTCAGCCTATAGGCCCATAGCATCTGGCAGACATTTTCATGAAGCAGGAAATTTCAAAGACAGTTCCACCTATATTGGCAGTTTGTCAGTAATTTTCTTCTGTGTCCTGCAGAATGTCTGGCAGACTCTTTCATGAAGCAGGAACCCCGAAGGACAAGTTCAGCAGTCATTTTTCTGTGAGTCCTGCAAGTCCAGTCAAGTAGTTCAGACAAGAGCAGTTTCCTGTCCAAATGGCTAACAAACGCCATGATGGGTAGCCTCTCACTCCAGAGCTGCATAAGGAAGGTTGCTCAGTGTCCCCTGTTATCTCATCCTGCCTGACCCAGCCTGGGCTGTGCATGCAACCTGCATATGTTTCCACAAAAGACCCTGTGTTAAATGATTAGTTCCCAGGTGGGGGTACAGGAAGGCGCTGGGGACCTTGAGGAGGATATTTAGGACCTACTGAAAAGTTCTGAAGTCACTGAGGATGTGAATTCAAAAGAGACTGTGGACCATGCATTATTCGCCTTTTTTACTTTTTGCTTCTCTGACATGAGGTTTCAGGCTTTTCTCTACCACTTACTCCCACCACGATGTATTGCCTCACCACAAGCTCAGAGCCAAAGGAACCAACCAATCACAGACTGGAACCTCCAAAATAAACCTCATTATAAGTTGATTGTCTTAGGTATTTTGTTGCAGCGGTTGAAAGCTGACTAACTTATCCTTATTAGCTACTCCACACACATTTCCAATTAGCTCCACTAAAGGCACAAGTCATACATTAATGGTGTCACCCCCTTCTGAACTCCATGTGAGCCAGGAAGTATGTGACAGCACTCAAGAACCAGCACCCGCTTGCTTCGTAGTTGAATAAACTCTAGGGATTTATACAGAAACCTCTACTTGTTTATCAGATTTAACCATTATACTGAAAGTCTGAAATTCAGACTGACAATGAAGAGGGAAAAGGATCAAGCCAGCTCTTAAAAGGGGTGTAATTTAAATAAACTATAAAAAATGAACAACAGGAGCTCTTAGAGTAAGGCCACAGTGGCATACATAACACACCTAATGTGACATTTTTTGCTTAGAAAAGAATATTATCCATTATCTTTTTTGTTGTTGTTTTTCGAGTCAGGATTTCTCTGTGTAACAACCGTACCTTTCCCAGAACTAGTTTCATAGACCAGGCTGGCCTTGAACTCACAGAGATTCACCTGCTGTGGCCTCCAGAATTCTGGGATTAAAGGCATGCACCAGACCCATTATCTTTTAACATTACCTTTCTAGAGAAGAATGGAAAGTTCAGATTAAAAATATAATATCAGTATATTGTATTAAAGAGTTAATATTTCTAAGACATTGTAAATAAAAGGACAATGGTATTTATACCTGCTAACTATTACATATGAGACAAAAGAGTCTATAAAAATGAATCAGTGTTTGATATGTACTTGATGCAAAATTACTTAAACATCAAAAGAAATGGAGCTTTCTCTAAATAGTAAAGTTGGAATGTGTTAATGATTTATAATATCTTTAATGTGTCAAATACAGATTTACCCAAATAAAGGTAACTTTACTCTTTTCTTTTTTACCAGAACTCATTTGTAGGTAAAACATGCCAAATGATTATGTGTACAAACAGTTTTAATAGTTTTAATGTGTTAAGCAATAAAAAAATAAGTTAAGGTTGGCATATTAATGGAAGATATTAATGAAATGTGTTTTTTTTGCTAGAGCATTTTCCATGTCTATGCATTTAAAGCTTCTTTAATTTTTGACAGTTAACCTTTGGCCAGAGGAAGCTCCATACTGTAATATGATTGTTCCTTCGAGACTACATGTGAGCAGTGAGGGCTAAAATAGGCACATGAGAATCATCAACATGTCTGCATATAAACTTCTGTGATGCACATTACATCCATAAAACATATATGACATTGAATACATGTATGTGTATTATAATACATATGTATTAATACAATAACACGTTTGCAAGAAACTATTCTTTATGCAATATCATCTGATGTTTTCGCTAATTTTCCCGTTCTTGTCCTTCTAAAAAACACTCATCACAAGTTTGTAAATTGATTCCACAAGCCACTAATGAGTTGCAATCTATAGTTTGAGAAACGCTGCCCCAGACCAATTAAATATTGTACTTTATTCTTAGAGTCTTCGATTAATTGGGCACACCTGGAGGCAGATGCTGCCATTTGGAAATGATAGCCGGGGCCAAATTATGGCCATAAATGTTCTTCCTAGCAACCCATGAAGCCTTTCTCTGCAAATTAGTATGGCTGGTATCACTGTAAATCTTGAAAGCATTTCCTTTATCTGAAGAAAGTGTCCGCTTTCAAATGGTGAAGAGAATCCCCACTGAAAAACAAGGCAAACCACATAATAAATCCAACAGAAAGTGATTAATGGCACTGGTTGTCAGCAGAGCCCAGTTTTCTTCCCTTAAGAAGTGTAAATAGGACCTCAAATCCATCTTCCTCACTGTTCCCACTTAGGGTGTGGTCCAGAGATACATCTGCTAGTTAAAAATTAAACAGAGGGCTCACTGCCAGCGGCCCAGGAGGGAGAACAAATGTCCCTACACAGGGACAGCTTTTCCGCAATGACACCACAGCAGGATGTCTTAAAGCTATAGGGACAATAGCACTTATGGAATCTGGGCAATGTGGTAAATTTTAAAATATAAGCAAGTATTGTCCTCACTACCCGACACACGGCACCAGCCTTCCTGGCCACACAGTTGCTAAGCCTTTTCTGTCCTACAGTTTCCTAAGCTGTACATCAGAGTGCTCTTCGATACTGCAATTAATTATTTTTGCATGGCTTCTTTGGTGTCTCCAATCCAACTTAAGGATGCTTATCTAATCCACTCTGGAGTCTACCCTGCCCAGCACCCAGAACAACACCAATACTCAGTACATATGTGTTAGGGTGGAGAGATGTTGGCAGGCAAGAAACACTTCATAAACCTGACCAATAAAGTTTAATTCCAAGATCCCATGGTAAGACAGAAACAACTCCCAAAGGTTGTTGGGGAAAGGGCACAGTTATGAGCAATGGCTGCTTTTCCAGAGGACCTATGTTCAATCTCTGTCACCCATATGGTGGCTCACAGCCATCTGTTCTCTTCTGGCCTCTTCAGGCACCAGGTATGAACATGGTACACAGACATACATTCAGACAAAATACCCATACACATAAAATAAAATAATTTATTTAACTTGTTCTCTAGCCTGTTAGAAGCATGTATACTGTGGCATACATGTACACACACATAATGAGTAATCCTTTAAAACTAAAGATAAATCTTTGGCAGATGAATGAGTGAACTGATGGATGAAAGTGAATGAATGAATATACTGACAACTGAGATTACCAAATGCTTTGTGCTCACAAATAGACAGAGAGACCAAGCACCTTGGTACATGGTTCATCCACCAACTTTGCTCCTATTCAGTGAGCTAAGTGCACTCTGGTTATGGTCAGTCACCCCCTACACACACACACACACACACACACACACACACCTTTGTCTTTGCATCCCATTCAGCTAGTCTTTATTAGGTTCTCACCACTGGCCAGCAATCAAGTATCCTTCTGATACATCTTTTTCTCTCAATCTCTTTTTCCACAGCCCCATCACTTCTCTTAGGTGATTTCAACAGCCTTTAAAATCTTCCCTGCATTCTGCTTTCAGTGGTACCCAAACCCCAATCTTCTTGGCTGCCCAAGTTATAGTTCAGAAATATATATATTTATATAATATTTATGTTTACATATATATTAAACATATTAAATATATAAACATATTAAAAATCCTCAAATCTAAACATCCAGGTATAGGGTAGAAGGTTCCTCTGTTGCCCTGGTTCATCCCCTTTATCAATTCTATACCTCACTTAAATAGCAAAACCTTTGCACTTTGCTGAAGGACCATGCTGCTGTATCACACTATAATCTGAGCACTCCCCTTCTAATTGAATATTCTGTCCACTTTCTGCAATTAGATGTTTCTAGAGATCTATGGCTGGATATGGTGGCACATGCTTTTAATGCCAGCACTTAGGAGGCAAAGACAGGTGGATCTGTATGAGTTTGTTTGAGACAGGGTCTCACTATATTGCCTTGGCTGGCTTCAGACATAAAGATCCAAAGAAATTCACTTGTTTTCTAGTCAATCGTCCCTGATCCAATTATTCTCCTAGACTATTCATTATCAGGGTTTTATTTCATGAAGCATTAACGGGCCTCTGTCTATTAAAATGCACTGTTGTTTATTTAGATGACTGTTGTTGCCCTTCTCTATATGACTGCGGAGTTGTTTGGGATTAAATCATAGCAAATAAGAATTGAGCATGAATCCAGTTTTGTATCTATAGTATCTACCATAGCTATTGGCCTCAGTATCCACTATTTCTAGAAATATGCAATGCAGCCATTTAAACAAGAAGAAAATTATTTCAAGGTTCTGATGACTACAAAATTCAGGAGGAGCCATGTTGTGTAGCTTGGATGCCCCTCAACTAACTAGTCTCAGTGAATAGAACCCTCAGTTGCTGTAATGGACAGCTCTACCTAAATCTCACTTCTATTTCCTTAGACTGGTAACATTATCATCAGAGTTACCCATGAAGAGTCAAATATTATATCATCATATTTAGCAAAAGATTCTGTACCATCCATACTTCTTCCTTCCAAATCTTGACCACAAAAAGACTGCACAACCCCCCAAAAGGGGTCATCTCATCATAAGGCACCTGTCAGGCCTAAGTTATATGACTCCTGTGTAGAGTCCTCATTGCAAAGGATTCTGGGGAAATGTATTTTGTCTATTGTCCTTAAATTGTTTGGGGAGCCATGCTAGAAGTAAACTAAAGAGGACGATAAATTAGAAAGTCAATTTGAAATTCCTCTCACATAAATGTTTACTAATGAGGAACTAGAAAGATGAACTTGGGGCTGGGAGGTCCTCCACAGTTAGCAGCACTGTCTACTATTGCAGAGGACACAGGCTTGGTTCCCAGCACCCATAGTGAGTCATAACCTCTGGTACTTCCAGTTACAGGGTATCTGATACCTTTTCTGGCCTCTGTAGGTACATGTATGGTACACACACATAGATGTGAGTGAACACTCATACACATTAGATATAGTTTTAAAAAACAAGATAAAATATAGAAGCCATAGTTACCATTTCATTCAGTATATCAGATAATTTTAATAAGTAATTTGAGTTTAGCCTTAAATCAAAGAGATAAGCCATTGCCTTTTCAAAGCATTGCTTGGCAGTATATCAGACAATTATTGTTTTCTCTGGCCTTTAATGAATCAGCTGCTTCTAATGTTTTGTAATTCTCCTCTTATGTGTTCACAAAGTTAAAACACATTGCATTATTAATTTGTATGGAGACAAGAACCCTTCAATTATAACACATATTGATCCCGACAATAAAAGACGGCTTTAAATGTAAGGCTATAACACTTATTTCTGTGAGAACAGATAAATAACATTTTTTATTTCTCCTTTGTACTTGGGACCAAACACAGTTATAACGCATGTCATTTGGAGACCCAGATCAAGTTTCCAAAGATGTCACTATGTACTAGGACTTGATCCCAAAGAAGACACTGTCGCGGTCACATCATGTGCATGATGCCACTGTCTGCTGCTGCCAGTTGGAGCAATAACAGACCCCTCTGATGCACAGTCACAGTGGCCTCTGCACACCTGGGCCACTGAGCACAGGGCAATCGATCTTAGTGAACAGATTCCAGGGAGCCTATATAAGAAGAGCACTCTGCAGGTACCCATTTCTCAAGGGAGTCTCACAGAAGAGTTTCTTACTTCATATCACGAGACTAAGGTGGGTCATCTCTGTCCAGTTCTGAGACATCCCATTGCTGGGCCATAGCTTCTTTCTAATACCACTGATCTCTTCAGAACTATGCCTTCCGTGACTCCAACTCTTCATAGCTGTTTTTTTTTGTTGTTGTTGTTTTTTAACAAAACCACAAGATTTTTAGATCTTTTTTCTCTGATTTTCACTTTCCTCTTTTTCTTTTTAATTTAGTTTTTTATATGTATGAATAATCTGCTTCTATGTATGCGTGTGTACCACGTGCCAGCCTGGAGCTGTGAGGCTACAAAAGGTCATCAGATCCCCTGGAAATGAAGTTACAGATGGTTATGAGACACCATGTGGGTGCTGGGAATTGAACCCGGGTCCTCTGGAAGAATAGTAGGTGCTCAAAACCACTGAGCCATCGATGGTCTCTTGTCCTGTTCCTCATGGAGTGCTTGTTTCCATCTGAGCTTTCAGAAGTCTTCACTGATTATATTAACATTGCAATCTGCTGCACCCCAACAGACACACCTGTTAAGCTTTGCTCCCTGCATTCTGTGGCCTCTCTACTCCTCATCTTCTAAGTCTTTCAAATCCTCCGAGAATCAAAGGCTTAAGAACAGCATGGCTAGGTTCAGGCACAATGACAATCCACTTCTCTAAGGCCAGTTTTCCGTGTGGTTCAGTTTGGTTTTGTCATTGTGACAAAATGTCTGGCATAAGCAACCTAAGTGAGGGAGGGTTTCTTTGGCGTCTGGGGATGTGGATGAAGCCCCGAGTGAGCGAGGTCCTAAGAGAATGCATGCTGTTGATACAGATGTGGCCATTTCAAAGACCCCAGAATCTCAAACCCATGGAGGAATGGCAAAGCCTTCCTCACCTCACAGTTCATGTGTGGATTTTGATCATGTGTGTATAATATGTCTACCATTGCTTTCTCCCCAAGTTGTTCAGAGAAGAATGACTGATTCCTATAGAGTCTGCCCCACCAGAGATTAACTAAACCCATCTCCTTGTTAAGATGCATATAAAAACCTACCTTTCTGTCTCTTTGAATCAGACTTCTCTGAGAACCTCATACAATGTGATAATTTAGTCATTGTCCTTTTGTGTCTGCTTTACTTCATGTAGAAAATGTTTTCAAATTTCATATATATTGAAGCATATGGCAAAGTCTTCTTTTTTAGGGCTAAAAATATCCCATTCTTACATCATTTTTATCCATTACTCATACATTAATAGATAATGCTTTTTAGTACTTGGAATAAGGCTGCTATGACCATGTATATGAGGCAATCCCTGTTTCCATTTCTTTAGAAAACATAGCCAGAAGCCATTCTCTGGCATCAAATCAGTGTTTAGTACAAGATGGAAGGATACACATGATGGATCACTCTGCCATGGAATCTATGTTCTGTGAAGGGAAAAAAGAACAGATAAAAAAGCAAACAAAAACAGAGACATTTCTGAGAGTTTTGTAAAGAAAATAAAAGCAAGTAGATTGAATTCAACCCAAAAAGGGCAAGACTACTCTGAAGAGTAGAGCAAGTAGCAAAGATGGTCAACCTTGCCATGGTGGTGGTGGCACACACCTTTAATACCAGTACTTGGGAGGCAGAGACAGGCTGATCTCTGTGAGTTCCAGGCCAACCTGGTCTATAAGAGCTAGTTCCAGGACAGCTAGGGATGTGACACAGAGAAATCCTGTCTCAAAAAACCAGAAGGAAAAAAAAATATGGCTGACATCTTTGAACTTTGAACAGGGTCAACCAAAAATGCTGCATTTCCATGCACACACAAAATTGAGAGATTTTAAATACAAGGTCACAGTAAGTTATACAGAACAGGATAGAGTCTTGTATCACCGCTATTTTGTAGATATTCTTTGTTGATCTGAAAGGTTGCACTTAGGTAGGTACATGGTTATGAAACACCACAATCTATGCCTGACCTCTCAGGCATCACACTGTTTCCAGAATCATCTCTAGGAATGGCAACAGGATACTTGGAAGCTCTGACTAGCCATGCCTCTCTTATATCCAGCTCTACTGCTAGTGTTTTTGTTTGATTATTTACAAAGACTTTCTTTCCTACAAGCACAAACTAAAATGGTATTGATTCTTAGAAGAAATGGCTTACTTCACTATAGACTCGTTTTAAAATAATCAGCTTCTACTATGCTCCAAACAAAACAAGAATTTCATATGATTGGAGCACATAGTATCTGATAGAGCATGTTCTGTTAAACAATGAGAATAGTTTCTTCACAGCTAAGACTATGTGCAGCTTATGTAAATATTGCTTGAAACCTATTTCACAATGAATAACTGTCTACAATGATCTACAAAGATACACACTTCCATTGCCAAAGTTTAGCATATTTACTCCATCAACAAAGAGTGGCTGAACACCTACAGGATGAGCACAGCAGAGGCTATTAAAATTGTAATTAACACCATCAAACTAAGCATTTACCTATATACATTAGCTGATTGCTTTAGAATAAGTTTTTAAACACTGTATGTGGAAATATTTAACAGGCCTTAGAAAAGCATTAACCTATTAAGGATCCCATTATTACTACCAGGGCATGCACGCCTTACATTTATCATATAGTGTTGACCTCAAATAGAGAATTTCACAAACATATTCTTAATAAAAGATTATAGAAATAAAAAGGAACTCTGACTGCCTTGTATCTCAAGGAATTTCCTCCTGTAACTCTTGCTTCTCTTGTAATTCCTCTGCCTTCTTTGCTAGTCAACAGTCAACACACCCTTACTGATTGCCGAACACTGTTCTCAACACTGAAGATACAAAGAGGACTGAGAAGGATGAGGTTGATGATCTGTGATATTTACAATCTGCTTGGAGAGGCAGATTTAAAAAAAAAAAAAACAGCAAAGACACAAAGTTCCCAGCACCCTGGGGAGAAGATGGAGATTATCCAAGAGCACCCAAACCATTATGTTCAGCATAATGCATAGAGATAGACAAGAGATATAGTTGATATAGTTGGGGGAGATACATTCAGCTCATCCTTCAAGAATTTCAGTCTTGCCAGGCGGTGGTGGCGCACGCCTTTAATCCCTGCTCTCAGGAGGCAGAGGCAGGCGGATCTCTGTGAGTTTGAGGCCAGCCTGGCCTAAAAGAGCTAGCTCCAGGACAGGCTCCAAAGCAAAACAAACAAACAAAAAAAATGAAAGCAAGCAAAACAAACAAACAAAAACAAAAATATGAAGTGTGGAACAGGAAGAGAAGTTTTAGGACCAGCCATATGACGAGCCCACTGACAAATCTCCTTGCTATGGACTTTTGCATCTATGTTCCTGTCATCTAGAATAAATCCTGAAAGAGAAAGTCCATGCCGAGTGCGCATCCCACTCCTCAACAGTGAGCAGTGTTCAATGATAATCTCTCTTCCTACAGAGTTAAGATAGTTTTTGAACTACTTCCTATTTGCATTTTTAGGAGCATAATCTTTTCCACTGAACTCTCCCCATCAAACCACACATTTACACATATGTCCCACATTTACACATATGTTCCACATTTACACATATATTCCACAAGCTATCCATTTAGTGTGTCACACTACAGCTTCCATGACAAGATTTTCCTTTACTTTCTTTTTTTGTTGTTGTTTTCTTTTTGTTTTTCTCTTTTCTTTCCAATTTTATCGTTTGTTTTTGGAGGAGAGGTTGCAGGGACAAGGGCAGATGAGGGGGGATTGTTTCCTAAAGCAATTTTGTGAAAGGGTAGAGAATACTAGAATCTGTTTTTCATTTTACTCATCAGTAGTTCCTGAATGTTGGTCTTAGCGACAAGCTACAGTGGGATTTTGTTATTGTTGTTGTTCATTACCTAAATATACAAGCCCTGATACTCATTACCTGAATATACAAGCCCTGTGTCAAAGTTCAGAACAGAGAATCTGAAGGAAGAAGTTGGTGATGATGCCAGTGATGTCAACAGTCAATATGCAGAAACACCTACTATACAGGTGCGGACAGGAACACTGTGTGTTCACTGTCTTCCATGCCAGTGGAGGTGAACGAGGCACAAAGGTTCATAAGGGAAACAGAAACAGGAGAAGGGGCAACCGCTGGGATTCAATCTAAACAGATGCAAAAGGTGAGACCAAGGAATACAGAGTTCCCTTTGTTTCACAACTCAACACTTTGCATAGTATCTGGTAAAGAAACAAACAAATGGGCTGGAGAGATGTTCCTGTTAAGATCACCAGCTTCTCCTGTAGAATTTCTGAATTTCACTCCCAGCACCTACAAGAGTGACATACAACCACAAGAAACTGTAGCCTCAGAGGATGTGATGCTCTCTTCTGGCCTCTGAGGGCACCTGCATGCATGAACATACACACATAAGATAATACAAATGCATTTTTTCAAAAGACGAGATGAACAGAGGATCCACTAATGCATACATATCGATTCTCCTAACAGAGTAACATAACCCTTGTTCACTGGATTCCAGTCTCTGCTCTGTGCTGCTAGAGAGGGGAAATCTGTCTCTTTCCTGCTTTTGAAATGTGGTATTAAGTATTCTGTTCTCAAAGAACAAGCAAGATGCCACAACTGCTCTGTTCCAATATATTCCCAGTAAGCAGAGAAAAAGAAAAAAAAAATCCTCAAACACTTAGGGAATCTCAGTGTCTAGTATTGACTGATTCTTTCCAGCAAAGAGGAGATTAAAATACATCCACTGCTTCTCAAAAGCCTTAATTTCCCTACAGCTAATTTCTCACTGAGAGTTTTATGATATCTTCTTTTGCATGTCGTTCTTTTTAGTGTGTGTGTGTGTGTGTGTGTGTGTGTGTGTGTGTGTGTATTCTTTACATTAAATCTGAAATGCTTTTAACTAAGCGCCTGGGGAAGTGTGGATATGTACAAGCCTTGGAAACTGTGTCTAGCACCACATCCCAGTAACCCTTACAAATCATCTCTTGGTTAAATGTCAGAATTATGCTAGGTGTTGCTTACTCTTAAACTGTGAAATAATAAAAATGACACATTTCCCTATTTAGTCCAAAAGCGGGTCAAATTCAATATTCTTCAATAGAGAAGCAAAACAGAAGAAGGCTGGACTATGCGTTAGTGAATACAGTTCTAATGCTCCATACATCTGGGTCCTCATGGAGGGTGGGGGTAGGGACAACAAAGTAACCTATCTCAGCTCCTTGCCTATATCAGTCAGGATGTACTTTCTTTTGAACAAAGATGCCTTGGGAAATGCTTGCCACAACGCACAGGTGAATCCTAATAGTATCGTCATTTTATTTGTCCAAGGAGGCTACGTGGCATTTCTTGTACTTCCCTCAAATGTCTTCTTTGATAGTGTCTCCACTAAGGAGGAAAAGCTTTCAACTGTGTGCACTAGGAGAACAGAGGAAGCCTCTTAAATAATTCATTTAATAGTAAGAGAATTAATAGTAAACAATTTAATGTCCATTATATCGAGCAATCCATGTTCTACGTATAGGGTGAAAATATTTTGTTCCTCTCCAAGGGAAACTTGAAGGTAACAGGCTTGTCTTGAGCCATGCAGCAGGAGCCAGGCCTCCTCCCAGGTCCTGTCAACTGCGTTCATCAGAATTCTCACACAGCACTCAGAGCTTTATTCACCCCTCTTTAAAAAGAGAGGCTGAGTATTGAAAACATCTACCCCCACAAGGGAGTCGGGAAGTGGGAGTAATACAGGCAAGGGAAAAGGGAACTCTAAATTTACTTGTGATATTTTTCTTTTCTTCTGAAACTGGGTAGGAGAGAGCAAATATTACCATGTTCTCCAACTGGTTGATTGGTTGATTGACTGTAAATAGGGGTTTAAGAAGTTACAGGAAGGTTTTTACAGAGCCCAGAAACAGGACCAAGCGCTACCTACCAGCTATGGCCTTCAGTTGCTGATCTAGTTTATTGGGAAATGTTGACACATAGGGGAAAAGAAAGTCACAACACTAAAGCTCTTGGTGTGGCTAGAGGATTTATCCCAATGCTCAAAGGGGAGCTGACCAGAAATAAGAGCAGACAAGATTATCTCTGAAGGCTGTACTCAAGAGGAAGGGAAGAGAAGAGCTGACTTGCAGTGGAAGACATCAGGCTTTCTGCTGATGGGTATTTTCTCAGTAAGATGAGAGTCAAGCTGCTCGGCTAAGAGAAAAGGGGAAGTGGTTTTGGAGGTTGGGGAAGAGTAGAACCGCTAGACACTCCCCAGGGCTCACTTGAGGTTTGCGGTTAGAGCCTTAAAACACCACTTGGCAGGCTGGCTGCTTCCTCCAGCCATGGTGAGCCAGGGACGAGACTTTCGTTTAATCCAGGCATGGTTTTTATCAAACAAGTAATATGAAGGGAAGATGGAATAGGTGAGGGATCTGGGGGGCAGGAAAGGCAGTGTCCAGAGAACAGAGGGTCCGGTTACAGCAGTGGGGGGGGGGGATAGGAAAGTCAACAGGAAGAGACGGGACGGGGCATCCCTAGCACCAGGGCAAGAACAGGGCAAACGGCACAGCTAAAATACGGAGGCCAAGCATGTGCTGCTGGAAACTGAAACTGGAGGGGTAGCTTTCAAAGGAAGTTGGGGTGTGGGTGGACAGAGAGAAAGGACTGAGACAAGTCAGTGAAGAAGCCCAGAGGCCTGTGGAGTGGGCATCTGTCCTTATGGATGTCAAAGCCACTTCATCTAATGATAGAGGCAAAGGTGAAGAGAAAACTCAGCCGAGTTCTAAAACGTTCAGTGGATAAGTCAAAGTGGTTAAAAGAACTAGAAACTAGAACCAGAAAACTTTAGTTAAAATATACAGAAATGGGATTTGTTGGCAAGAATAAAATGTTTTTCTGGGAGAGTAATTTGTTGTTTTTTTTTACTGCCTTATTTGAGGATGCCTTTGAATTATTCCTTGAAGATTTTTAAAATTTATATTACTTTAAATTTAAATTGGGTACGTGTGTCATGAGTACAGTACCTGCTGAGGCCACATGAGAGCATTAGGTCCCCTAGAACTGGAGTCACAGGTGCTTTTGAGCTGCTCAACTTCTAAAAATTTACTTCTGCCTTCAACTTGTGCTTTGTAACACACACACACATGCACACACACACACACACCGCTGCACCACCATCACCACTACCACCTCATACATATACATGTATCTACACAATAATAGAAATAAATCGCAACAATTTTTAAGGCCCACAAAGTAATAAGTCTCAGGAACGTCTTGAGCCTCAGAACGTTCATTCACAAGGCCCCTCCCCAAGTTCACATGACCCATAATGACTCCTGGGAAAGGAGACTGCATGGCTGACAGAGCTGCCTGTACTTGTGCAGGAAGCTCCAGGGATGTGACTTGTAGGAGTCATTACCCATGCTGGGCAGAGCTTCTGAGTGGTGCACTGTCTTTGAATCGCCCATGCTCCTGTAAGTAACCCCTTCGTTATTATTCTATACAAAGCCCCAATAAACTCACTGGTTCACTAAGCTAACCTAGGGGAATCATTTGCTTGGTCTGTCATGAGTACCCTGTCTGGGCGTGAAGAGATGTTTGGCCACATCTCCTTGGGTATTCCAATTTCATATTCGAATTTCTCTAATTATTCCCAAAAAAATCTTAAACAGCTTATTTGCTCTTAATGGGCTTCAACCAAGAATCGCACGCAGCTTTCATCTGCTGTGTCACCTAAGCATCTTTATAGACAATGATAATTCCTTCTCCCAATATATTAAGACTTCTATAACATTGAATTGTTACATATAAATCCAGGCCAGGCCTCCTGCCAAATAGCCTGCTTCGTGGAGCTTATTGTTCTTCGCGGTAGCACTTAAATCTTCTTTTTTTCTTTCCATGGTATTTTCTGCAAGCTGGAAGCCAGAGCTAAAAGCTGGATTTGTTTCAGCCAAGCAATTCTGGCCAGAATAACTTGTAGGTGATGCTGTGAATCTCTTATTGCCTCACATCAGGACCACAGAAGGTCTGGCTCACTGATTTTGATTCTAAGATGTAACCTCATGAAACCAATAAATAAGCAGGGTTAACACCCTGCACAGGGCTTGCTCTGAAAATGGGAGCTCTAATTCTGTTCAACAAATAAGTAAATAAAGTCTAGGAAGCAAAAGTATGAAACAAACACCAGAGATTCAAGAAGAGATACAGGAGATTTTGACATTGAAGAATCCACTTGCCGGAGGCAATTTTATAGTGTGGATATTAGAAGAGGGAGTTCTCCATGTGGGAAAATGATGGAGACCAAGAGAATATTTTGTATTAATACCCCTTCCATTATTACTCCAAGCCTGTTGCTAAGTGACAGATAAAATGTAGATCCTTCATGAGAAAAAAATTTAAATGCATGAGTCAGGCTAAGCATGATTTTAAAACACACACACGCATATATATGCATGTTTTAAAACACACACACACACACACACACACACACATATATATATATATATATATATATATATATATATATACTATCCCAAATAATTAATTCTTGAGTTGTGTCTAAGAAACAAGATCAAGAATTTGTGAATTTATAAATATTCCTTCTGTTTTTGTTTTTTAGTGGTGGTGGGTTTTTTGTTTGTTTATTTTGTTTTTGTCAAAAGCCTGGGAGGGCAAAGGCCAAAGAGAGAAACAACTAAAACACATTTTCTATGGTTTGTTAATGGTTCCATGAATACAGAGCATTATTTCAGCTCTCACTTGGCTAGGACAGACCACAAAATTAACTTTGAACCTACATTTTCAATCCCTAGATTACTTTATGACTGAGAGCTCAAATGTGAACCTAATCAATAGAACATAAATGCTCTCACCCGGCTAAGAGCAGTTACCTGCTGTACACTGCTGCCTGTTTTAGGAAGCAGAAGGAAGCCTTTCTAACCTCATGGGTGGTAGGCAGCAATGACCCTGACACAGCCTTGGTACCATCCTCACCTGATGACATGAGGAGACACTTGGGATCCCACCTGGGACAGGGCTCCAAGGATGTCCACTGTGCTTCCTCAGCTGAAGGACGCATTCTGAGATAGTCAGGATTCTGGTATGATGCAGAATGCTTTGTTCTGCCCTCCCCGTATCTCTGGATGCTCATACGTTGCAGCTGAGATGAGAGCAATCGCTTCTCAGGCCAGCCTCAGCGCTAAGTCCCCAGGGAGCAGATGAAAATTACGAATTATCAGTCTTTATCCACCTGTGATTTCACTGACAAATCTCTGAAGAGGGGAAGGCCCAGATTTCCCGAGTAGAACCCTCTAACAAAGCAGCACACGCCCGGGAACAAGTGTTCTAACTTTCCTTGTTTACCCATGGTAGCAACCATAGCAACCTTCTCTAATCACACCCAGTGTTTCCAATTCCTAGAGAAATTTCCATACTGAGGCATTTTCTCTCCAAGTAGAAATTTTGCTGATCAATCTTAAGTTGGAATTCTGCAATGCACAAATTAGCAATCCACAGGGAGCTAAGGGGCAGGGCACTGATTTTATACTTTAATCCCAGCACTCCAAGGCTGAAGCAAGAGGACCAATCATGAGTTATAACCCAGCCATTCTAGGTATATATACCCAGAAACCATCTCAGACAAAGGTTTTTAGATTATTATTTGTGCTGCGTACCTGCCAACCCTGTGGTAACTACTCATATTTATGGATGCAGGTAGCTGGGGTGGGTGTTCTCTATAAGCACAAAAGTCTGTTTTCCTTTTGGAAAACATGTGTGCTCAGAGATGAGGCACCATGGACAATGGACTATGTCCAAACGCCACCACAGCCTGTACAGTCCAGCCCCTTGGACCAACATGGTGAGGGCCAGGTCCTGGTGTGGTAGCATCAACCCCGCATCTCCAGACAGTAAATCATTTCTGTGAAGTGAAGTTCTGAGTTCTGTATGAAGGTTGAACACACAAGGCCAGGGACACTTTGTGTGGTTGATTGAAAGATAAACAAAAGTCAGATAGAAAAGAGCAGGACATCTCCTTCTAGAATCTTCCTTTACATGATAGACCACAGTTGCAAGTACCTCCTTGCAACTTTGCTCACATCTATAGGCTCTGAGTGAGGAGCATTTTCCAGAAGGGACAGTTCTCCACTTCAGACTTGTGCACATGTTTGAGATAAAATGCCTTCCACTCTAGTGGATTCCTCAGCACAGTAATATCTTTTTTCATTCTTCCAGAACCTTTGTGTCAAATGTATGACTGCCGATGCTACTGCCCACACTGTCACCTTCTGCTTATGAGCAGCCCCCACCCCTGTTGCCCCTAGTTCTGTGGCTTAACAAGTACACCATGGAAGGCAGCAAGCAGGCAGAATAAAGAATGCTTGCTCTTATCTTGTACCAGAAAATTCTCCCAGGAAAGGCGATACTACTTACATAGCAAATATTTTATTTGTAGTAGATAAAACTGTGAAGATTCACTTTAGCTTCCCCCCCCCTCCAAAAAAATAGGAGTAACAGTCTGTATAATAGAATGAACTTTAATTTAATAGGTTTGACATAGTTTGGTTTGAGGTAAATTTCCATGTAGCCTAGGCTGGCCTAAAATTTATGATGTAGCTAAGGATGACTCTGAACCCCTGCTTCGCCTACTTTTACCTCCCAAATGCTGAGGTTACAAGTGATTGTCAGTGCTGATTTAATAATAAACACCCAACACCCAAGAAGGTGGTCCTGATGTACACACTGGAGGATGTAGTCACAGTGAGTCCTAAGCCACTCTTGCCTCATAGATCATAGATAGTCACCATCAACATCAATTTGAGGACAGTTCAAAAGAACGGGTAAGATAGGGATTCATCAACAGAACAATTCTTCTGTCCACTTACAAAGCTCTGTAGTCATGCACTTGGCATGCACGTCACACAAAAATCACCTATCTGGCTTACTGCAAGAATTCTTTATAAAGATTACACAAATCCTTTAGTTTAATGCCATCATTGTATTCACAATACTCAAAAGGCAATGGCAAAATTGATTTTATAACAAACTCCATCGTTTTAAAATATGATGTATTTTATCCTCAGCAATAACCACGCAACATTAAGCTGGCAGTTTTTAAATGTATGTCAAATTCCTTTTGTGATCACAGAATTGGAAAACATTTTTAAATGTGCTCCCCCGTGATAACTGACAGTGCCTTTGGTATTCTAAAATCTTTGATTCAAATATGTCAGAATTCTAAGGAAACATACTTTGGAATAAATTTCTTGTGGATGAAAATTTCTTTATAGATTTAGTTCATTCCAGTGGTATGAGGGTCCTTATTTTTCCCCAAGTTAATTGTAAAATAGGGTAATTATGAAGTGGATTGCGCTATAATAAAAGTGACATGAAGCACTTGTGGTTTTCCACACAAATACTTTAGGGTAGATGCCGTCTCCCTAAGACAACCAGGTTTCTTCAACTCCAGTGGAGGAGGAGTCTGCTCTTGATGTAACTGTAAAGCTCTCTGCATGGTAACATACACAATGCTGCTTCAGGCTTTGCTTGAAAGTATTAACTGAGAACCAAGGAAAGCGCAGTCAATGTTAGCAAAGCAGGTGACTGCATGACTTGAATTGAAGGTGGCGCCAAGCCCTTCCTGTGAGTGCAATGCCATTCCTTAGAATTCACAAGTTGGAAACCACTCAGAGGCCTTCAGGAGGTTCCTAGTAAATACTGAAAAGGTCTTAGGAAAACAGAATTCAGTGCAGGAGGGCGCTTAACAACTATGCATGCCTGACTGTACCCCCAGCTGTTAGCAATAATACCATCAACACGTCCTTAACCTTTCTATTTCATTTAAGGCTAATGTAAACTACTTTAAAGCCTTGACTCTTATAGAGAGAGAATTTGTTTTAAATTCAGTATATTATTGTTATTGGAAGCCAAGAAAGAAAAATCTGGGTCAAAGGACAGGAAGAGTTCAGGCAAGCATGAGTCGTCCTCTCTCTGTCTCTCTCCACTTCCATGATCCCGGGCACATTTGTCATTCTTTTCTGCTTACCCATCTTAAATATAACTATACATGGCAGCCTCCTCACCAGGCCCTCAAATTTTAATTAAAGCTACTTCCTGCTGTTATTCCCTCACACACACACACACACACACACACACACACACACACACAGTACTTAGTTCACAAATAAAGATTGCCAAAGTATAGCATGCCATGATTTGACCTACATAAATATTTTGTAATGAAAACCCTAATCAAATTACCTAGTACACAGATTGCTACCCTAGGCTTTGAGCTGGGTCTACAGAACTTGTGACTACATCTCTCCACACCCTTCCCCTCTAGGCCTGTGCACTCACCATCCTATTCTGATCCTAAGCATTTGACTTTTGAAGATTCAAAGGAAGTGAGATCATACAAGACTTTGCTGTGCCTGTCTTCTTTCACGTGATATAACGTCCTCTGGGTTCATCCATATTGTCACAAATTATGAGATTTTGTTATTCTTTTGTGGCTGAAAAATATCTATACCATATATAGAGATAGGGATATACATGCAGACACATAACCTGTCATCTATCAGTCAACACAGGGTTCTTTACTGTTGTATCTATTGTGAAGGATGGGGTAATAAAGGTAGGGGTACATGTTACTAGGTTTCTCTGTTTCAGGTCCAGAAGGGAAAAATCAGATTGCTTTGGCTTGTCTTTCCAGACTAAATGGTTCACTCAAGTCTTGGATCACATGTACGAGCCCTGAGCCTAGTGTTCACATTGGCCATGGCCCAACCCTTATAGTTCCTGGGGAGGAATATGACCAAATATGGCCACACAGATATGGCCTGTCCTGCTGAGGGGGGCAGATAGCAGTGAGGCAGAAGGACCTAAGTCTCTAATATACTTTCTTAATCTTACTGTCTCATCTCTAAAATATAAACAAACAATCTCTCACACATTTTCCTTAGGATCAAGCCATTTTCTTGACTTTCTACTTTCAGCAAATGCCACTGACTTAATTCATTTAATATAATGGACATCACGATGGTGATTGTCCTCACATTTAATAGACATTTTCAGTATTAGCATGTGTAGAGTTGGGGCCAAAGTACACGATCTTGCCTGACTTCCCAAGCCTTGTTGAGATCAGTTTATCTCCGTGACTCCTTCTATAAGGCATTTGTAACCTACAAACCACTCTGCCATTGCCATCATTATTCCTGGTGACAGTCTCCATGACTGTGGAAGACACAGCCCACACTTGCTTTCTAAGGCCTTGTGTTTCCTTTTCTGCATAATCACAATTGCCCTGGGGTCCAGAGGTCTGTTCAGCTGGCCCCTGGGTAGGCTGGTGAGACATCTTCAAGACAGAAAGCTGCCGGATGCGTGAATCATGATTTCATTTTTAAAATGATAAAAAATAGTAACACAGACGATTGCAAGTCTGTTCAATAAGAAAAAAATTACCCCACGGTACAGCATAATAAGGCAGGCTTCAATCAGGATCACCATGGCATGACTGGTGGTCTACGGGTAGAATTCTAGAACACAGAGAGTAGATCCAGGCTGAGTCCAGAATGAGCAAGTGGGGTTTACCATCAAGAAGCAGGGGCAGGGGTTAGGACAATCTGGTAAATGAGATTCTGGCCAAATCGGCATAAGCAACTATTTGAGGAGAAAAGCAGGCTCATTGGGAGCTGTTGGGAGATGGTGGAAGATGGATCATATATTAATGGTGACAGTCAGTGAGAGGTCATTCTTATCAGACTGATTCTACAGAACCTTATGCCAACACGACATTTCAAAAGCAAGTACACAGGTGGGAGTAGGAAGGGGTCTGGCCAAACGAAGAATCTGCCATCATAAAGGAGAACATGAAGGACAGAGATGCTCCGTAAGCCAGGGCTACGTAGAAACAGTGCCCAGTGCTAAAGTAACCGAAAGAACCAAGGACTTGTAGAGATGGATCAGCTAAGAGCACACACTGCACTGGCAGAAGACCAGAGTCTGTTCCCAGCACCATATTGGGCGGCTCACAACTGCCTGGAACTCCAGTTCCAGAGTACCTGACGCCATCTTCTGGCCTCCACAGGCATCGCACTCGTGTGCACACAGACACATATGCATAGCTAAAAATAAGTAAGTCACCTTTTGGAGAAGAACCTGAAAGCACTGGTGTAGCTCAGAAAACATTTTCACTTGGTGTTTTGTTTGTCTGTTTTGTTTTTCTTTGAAGGTGAGATTACTCCCTTTGACTCCAAACCCCTTGATATTTATTTTTTTTAAAGTGGTTAATCATTTTCTTGTTTATATCGCCTCAGAGGTTTAAGGAAGAGCCTGCAGTTGTTTTGCTGTTGTGTTGTTTTGCTTTTGGCTATCTTTAAGAACAAGGTGCTGCTGGTCAGGCGTAGTAAAGCACACCTTTAATTTCAGCGGGAAAGCTCTGAGTTCAAGGCCAGCCTGGTCTACATAGCAGCTCCATACTAGTCCAGGCTACACTGTGAGAGCCAAAGCCAATTACTACTGTTCTGCTAAGGGAACAGGAACGCAGCACTAAAAGTACTAATGGCATTCTGCTATACTCATAGATCAGTGTTTGGCTCAGACATCAACAGAGCCGCCTCCTCCTCCAATAGATGGGAACAAATACAGAGACACAAAACTGGACTTTGTGTAGAGAGTGAGAGACCATGGAACAAACAGCCCTGAAGGCATGCTTCCATCAAATATGGGTTCAGGGAACTTTGTGGAAGGGGAGTCAGAAAGAGTTTCAGAGCCAGAGGGCATGAAGGACACAAGGAAGCAGCGCCTTCCGGACACAGCAGGACACATAGGAACTCACAGAGACTGTCATAGCATGCACAGAAGCTGCACGGGTCTACATCCTCATCCCTAGCCCAGAAGCTATCTCCAACTGACAATAACTACTTGCAAATGAAAAATTAGGTTTCTCTATGGGAATCTCACTGGAGAACCAAACCCCACTTAAAGGTCGGCCCCATGCCCAGCGGTAGACCGCCAGCACAGAATGAATGACGCCTTTGGAGGTTCTTTGTCTCACACCCTTGTGTCAGAGTACGGGTTTCTTCTTAACCTTACAAGTCCTCTGTGTATTTATTTTGACTTCTGGTTTTGTGTTTTATGGGAATTCTGTGTGTGCAAATGTCTGTGTCTCTGCATCTGTACGCTTTTCTCATGGCTTTTCTTTGGCTCTTTTTCTTATGTTTGTTTGTTTTGTCCTATTTTGTTTTGTTTGTTTTTGGTTTTGTTATTGTTTTATTATATTATTTCTGAGATGACTGTTTTCTAATGAGAGACAGAAAAGGTGTGGCTCTAGATGGGAGGGGTATGGGGAGGAACTGGGAGGAGTTGGGGGAGGGGAACCATGATCAGTGTATGAAAAAAAAATCCTATTTTCAATGAAAGAAAAAATAGCTCAAAAACAGACAAGCAAACAGAAAAAAAAAAACAGGTGCCTGCAAAAGGCAGCCCTTTAAAGATCCACCTACAGTCTCTCCTCTCCCTCTATTTAGAAAATGGCCTTCACACATAATAGGAGCCATGAATTCTATCATGGATTCAGCATGACACATGAATTCTAGGGATATGATATAAAATAATCTAGTGGCAATTTGGATTGAAAATGTTTCTTATCAGCTGAAGTTTCCAAACTCATCAGTTAAATTAAGTTGAAGCAAAAGCTAGGTCTCCAGTGTCTGCAACATTTATTTGAAACTGCAGTAAGAATACAGAGACAGGGCAGGAAAGAGAAATAAGCCAGAACAGCCATGGTGTTCTGAGGGGAGATTCAGAAAAGTAATCAGTCAGTCTCACCTAGCTGTGTCTTTTAGTCTCCAGCCCCTCGGACTATTCCTGCCCCTGTCAGGAATGGTGGGAGCATGTGCTATCTTGGTTCTTTGTATAACTAGTGCTGGCTCTTCATCTTTCTCTCTCTCTCTCTCTCTCTCTCTCTCTCTCTCTCTCTCTCTCTCTTTCCTTTCCTTTCCTTTCCTTTCCTTCTTTCCTTCCTTCCTATCTTTCTAATAGTAGGGACAGAGGAAGGGAGGGAGGGAGGAAGGGAGGGAGGGAGGAAGGGAGGGAGGGAGGAAGGGAGGGAGGGAGGAAGGGAGGGACAGAGGAAGGGAGGGAGGGAGGGAGGGAGGGAGGGAGGGAGGGAGAGAGAGAGAGAGAGAGAGAGAGAGAGAGAGAGAGTCAATGTGTCTACCTTGGGAAGAAGGACAAAGAGACCACCCAAACCCAGCAACTCTCACCTTCAGGGTCCTGACATAAGATCAAAATCAAAATTTAACTAGAAAGCCAAGGATATGCACATATAAGCAGCCCAGTCAAGGTGTGGGTCTGCCCACAGTTGACCTGTCCTTGTCTGGGCTTCAGGCTCATCCTATAAAGTGGTCTGACAGGTTGTTAGAGCTGCTGTGTGAAATCTCTTCCCAGCAGACAAGTCCTGCTCTGGTGGGAGGCTTTTCCCTCTCCCCATATGAGATTCCTGGGGAAATTCTCATTTCTTTGAATCCATTGTTTCAATAGTCTGATAATTACATTGAGTAATTACCATATGATAATTACAAGTGTCTCTTTAGAAATCTTCATTTCTGCCACGTCAGTCATGGTTCCTCACTTACTGTCTGAACACCTCCACCACGAGGTAGAGTATGTCAGCGTCTGAAAGAAACCTAACAGAGTTCAAGTGGGACCAAGGTCAGAAGACATTTAGCCATATATAAGAACAATTTTTCCTAACTTAGCTTTTAGTTACTTTTGGAAATACTGGAACAAACAACTTCTTCCTGGTTTTAGAGAGGGTGTCTTCACAAGGCCTAGGCTGGCCTTGAACTTAAACTTCTCCTGTTTCAGTTTCCAGGGTACTGGTATTACAGGCAAGAACTATGGTGTCCATCATGTAATTTGATCTCTTCGCTTGATCACTTATGTGACCATCTGATCATACCTAACCAATCGTCTGCTGAAGACAAGGAGTGGCATTGGGTGTAAGAAGCTGTGTTGAAAAGCTAGGACTTTCTCTGCAAACACTGAAGGTTAAAAAAAATGGATCTGTTTTTCCCCAGAAGCCAACAAATATGTTTTGGTTTGGTTTCATTTGTAAGTTCGTTGTTGTTATTATTATTATTATTGGTTTTGTAGGGCTTGTTATGATTTTCTTTTCATGGTTATTTTGTTTTCTCTTAGTCTCCAAGCTAAGTAATTTTCAATTTTCAGCTACCAGCAGCACGGGAAAGCACAACTCTTCATGTGGTATATTTGCTCTCCATCACCCTACCAACTTCCCCTGGATTCTGCTTCCACTTCTCTTAACGCACTCCGGGATTTTGCTGCTGTTTTTCCCAAGGTTCTTTCAGCTTCTGGCTGTAGCCAAGTTCCATAACAAAGGCCACATTTAGAACGTTATTATGAAAATGCTCATTTCTAGGTACCCAAATCTTTTGGAATTTTCTGTATGTACATTATTGAACCACTCCAAAATCCAGGGGTTTTAAAAACAATCAAACATTAAGTTTGTCCATAAATGAGTATTTCAGTGATTGGTGCTAACTAGTTTTTTCAAAACATTTGTAGAGTTAATTAATTAAACACCAAGTGTTTAGTAACTGTGCACTGAAGTCTTCTCCGACCCATTTCCTAGATAAACATGACACCCATGTGTTGCCCAGACTTGCTCTACCAGACCCCTTTTTCAGTTGCATGGCCTGGTTGGCCAGGATTAAGAAGCCGGAGGACTCTATGTATAGAAAATATTTGTGCACTTGACCTCATCTACCTACCTGTACACTTGATTTCATTAAGGCTTGTAATAGCACCCCGTGCTGGCTGGTTCTATGTCTACTTGAAATAAATTAGAGTCATTTGGGAAAAGAAATCTCAGTTGAAAAAAATCCCCACCAAACTGGCCTGTGGACAAGCCTTTAATGAATTTTCTTGATTGGTGTGGGAGGGTCTAGCCCACTGTGGGTGGTGCCACCCCTGGGCTGGTGGTTCTAGGTTCTATAAGGAAGTAGGCTGAACAAGCCATGAGGAGCAAACAGTAAGCAGCACTCCTCCATGGCCTCTGCTTCAGTTCCTGCCTCAAGGTTCCTGACTTGACTTCCTGCCCTGACTTCACTGGACAATGGGCCACAAGCTGTAAACTGAAACAAACCCTGTCTTCTCCACATTGCTTTTGGTCATGGTGTTTCATCACTGCACCAGAAACCCGAGGATAACCCCTTCCTATATTGCTAATGAAAATGTTACATCAGTGACCAGTGGCTCCCAATTTACTTTTTTTTTTTTTTTCTCCTTTTGGAAACCTTTCCTAAAACTATAGAATGAAGAATCCTCACCTTAAGGTGAGCATGGTAGCACTCTGGAGGCAGAAGCAGGTAGCTCTCTGTGAGTTCTAGGCCCATCTGGCCCACATAAAGTGAGCTACAGGACACTCATAAATAAGCAAGCAAACAAACAAATGGATTCTTGCCTCAGTCCTTTATGCTGGTGCGGTATAGCAGCAAGGAACAGGATTCGGAGTGAATGTGTCTCCTCACTATCAGAGTTTCTCTATGACCAAACCGTCCTGATGAGCTTCCAAAGAGCTCTTAATCCCAGTCATCTGGGGAAGAACAAACAAACAAACATCACTTGTGTTTTTTTTTAAATCAATGCTCTTTTTCAAAATAAATATGACGAATGAAAGTCAGACCACCAAATTCAAGACTTTGTAAACCTTGATCCAAAGACTGATAGAGACGGCTTTGCTCCTGCTTCTGTTGCAATACAGCCTGTTTTTAAAGGCTTAGTACAATTTCAGATGTGGAAACTAAAAGCCAGAAGTTGAGGGACTGTGAATATAAACTTATATAAACAGAGCAAATTTATACCTTTTAGGATTCTTGAGAGAGGTTATTAAATAACAATATTTATAATGACTGGACTTTGCAGCCAAACAAACAAAAATCAAAACACAACATTATCTGGAAGAGGTGAAGCTTCCACAAAACATCTTCAATATCAGATGCTGGAAAATGAATACTCCCAGAATTTGAATGCAAAGCCCCTTAAGAGTACTGACTGAAATACTTCAGATCGAGATTTCTGCAGGTAGGGAGACAATATTTTGATTGAGTCTGTTTTAATTGCCATCTACTGGAAACAAATACTAAGATAAAGTGTCTGCAGAAAGAAACATTTCTTGGTCTCCAAGAATACAAATGAACAAGCCTGTGTTGGAGACAGTAGAGCTCTGAGTAAGGACACCGGACTTGTACAGATCAAATCAGAACAACTCCATCCAAATCCAAATTCTTCTACTTACCTGTTGTCTGAGGTTAGTAATTATGCTGGAAATTGTCAAACACCCATTTTCTTCTAAGAGTGGAAATAATAGTACCATCTAATAATTTGTTGGTTTAATGTGAGCATTAAACCAAATGAGATAATTCATCAAGTAGAGCCACCCAGTCTAAAACATCCCAAACATTATCATCACTATATTACTATAATTTTATCCTCCACACACTGAACAGACTTTTTGCAAAAGCAGAGACATTCATTTGTAATGCTGTTGCTAAAAGTTCTTCCTAAGAGGAGACATCATTATCAATATCTACCCTTTCTCAAAAGGTCCCATTGGCAAACCCCAGTACCGTTCAACCAGAATTCACCCTGGGGAACCACTGAGTTAATTGGCTTCCTTACAGGGCACATGTGAATGGTGGTGCAGGGTGGTGGGTCTTCCTCCCTCACAAACAGGCTGGCCCTGAAAAGCCTTCACCCAGCAGAGACAGGGGCTTCTCCAGGGCTGCATAAATGGACCCCTCTCCCCTCGTGTTCCTCAGCTATATATTCTAGTTCTTGCAATTAAGGCCGCTTGCAATTAAGGCAGAATTGTATACAACAGGTGGTAGTGAGAAATGAGATTCTCAGGTAAGGGTCTCTTAAGGGATGTAAATGGCCAACCGGTCCAGCTAGTGTGATCCTTCTGTCAGTGTGCACAGATGAACTCCCCAGGATGGTTGAACTTAGCTTGGGGGAAAGGTATGTTATAGGAAACTTCAGGTCATACGAAAATTAACACATTCGTATTGTTTCCCAATGGTGCACTATTTTATAAGAAAAATAAATCACTGCGAGTCAGTTATAACAGATAATTTTGCACTTAACACCGTGAATGATTTAGGGATCATGTGGGTTTTCTTCAGAGACATTCAGCTGGGATTCATTAACAAATAATGTCACAGCAGCAAAAGGGAAGAGGCAAGACTGTGACCTTAGGAGTAGTGAGGAGACTTGCTGGAGAAATTCCTTGGTTCTGAAACAAATTCACAGACATTTTTAAAGTCACAGACAAACTGTCTGAAATGTAAAACAGCTTTGGGAAGGTCAATCTAAATCATTCTGAAAAGAAATATGTCACCAAATTCATCACAAAACATTTAAGAAAGCATAAAGGCTAAACCACACATCAAAATATCTAAGCAATAATTAGATATTTCATTTTTCATAATAAAATGCTAAACTATGAAGAATGGTTTTTTAGTAACAGCAGCAATACCAGGTTAATAAAGTAGAATCCAGCTGGGCGGTGGTGGCGCACGCCTTTAATCCCAGCACTCGGGAGGCAAAGACAGGCGGATCTCTGTGAATTCAAGACCAGCCTGGTCTACAAGAGCTAGTTCCAGGACAGGCTCCAAAGCCACAGAGAAACCCTGTCTCGAAAAACCAAAGAAAAAAAAAGTAGAATCCAGCCTCCAAAATTCAGCACCCATCCAGATGTCCAAGGCTGACATGACTTGGGATTTTTGTTTGTTTGTTTGTCTTTTGTGCTTGTTCTTCATTTCTATTATTACAAAATGCAAAGTAAATTTAAACTGACTTTTTTTTTTTTTGGTTTTTCGAGACAGGGTTTCTCTGTAGCTTTGGAGCCTGTCCTGGCACTAGCTCTTGTAGACCAGGCTGGCCTCGAACTCCCAGAGATCCACCTGCCTCTGCCTCCCGAGTGTTGGGATTAAAGGCGTGCGCCACCACCGCCCGGCCTTAAGCTGACTTTCTAATTATCAAAATCTTCTTCAAAAATTCAGAGAAGATAGTGATGTATGGCCTCAGTGTTCCCTGAACCCTGACCTATACAGCGATTAATACAGAGACCCACAACTGGTCACTATGCAGAGAAGAGGAGTCTGCGGGTGCTCATCCCTGAACGGGACATCTGCATCACTCCTCTTCCTCCCCAACTCTCAGAGAACATTTGAGAAAGTGGGACATAAGGACTGTAGGAGCTAGAGACAGTGAAGGCTACAACAAAATAGTGATTTCTAGATACAACAGGGCAGCTGCGTGTATGAGCTCATAGCAGTCGGGACGTCACGTACCAGACCTACACAAGGTCAACGGACATAAAACCAGCATGGAGAGGGGAGGGGTGGGTGCAAAGTGACACCTCTGGTTGAGGAGTTCTTGATAGCTGCTGGGAGAGGCAAAGTCAAAGGGTTGTTGTTGTTGTTGTTGTTTTAAGGTTCTGACTCCTGTGAGGTCACTCATGCTCTAGAAGATGATCCCACGCCCAGGAGTATTCAGGCATCACAAAATTGGACTCCATCCATAGGTTTCAAAAAAGGGGGGGGGGCATGCCATTGGGGGTAGGGTAAGGAGGTGGGAGTGAAATGGAATGGGATGAAAATGATCAAAACAGACTATGTAAAATTCTCAAAGAATTAATAGAAGTAGTATTTAAATAAAAATCATAAAAAGAAGTAGAAAAGATATAGATGGGAAAATTTGGGTTCATAGCCAATAAAACAGAGGAGGAAAGCATATCTCGGCTGCTGCTCTTCTGAATCACCCTTGCCCTCCTGCTTCTGTGATTTGTTCATATATGTTCATGTACATGCATAAATAACAGAATGTTATAAATGGTCCATGTGTTTCACAACCTTCACAGCAGCCCTCGACAGCACATTGAGTAACTTGTGTTCTGCTTTAAATACCAATTATATTGTGTATTTCCATTCCCGTGAACTCACCTGGTAATTTGGCCAGAGCCACTTGAGCCTTCAGCCTTTCTGCAAAGGTCTGTGCCATATGGTGGTGTTGTGGGGTACCTGGAAATGAAATGTGACCCCTGTATTTAGTCTTCTTATTTCAGGAGGCTATTTGAAATATTTCACTTTCCAACATTTTCTACTGCTCCTTCACAGGATCATGTGGAGCCCTAAAATGTGGAACTTGGGCTATGTTAACCCTCGGTGATCAAATTCATTTATAGGCTTTTGGAAAACCATTACCATAACGCTGTACATATTAAGAATTAAAGAAATCTAACCAATTGATTTCAGGGGGTAAAAAAAAGAAGTATTGTTTTGAGAATAGAAAGAGTCACACAAATGAATGCTTTGTTTTAACTCAAAGACACATTCATTAGAAATCAAAGCAGGCTACTAAATCTGTTGGCTAAATAACAAAAGCCCTAACATAAGCTTTTCTTTCATTATCAGCATGATGCTCTAGGCCAACTCCTGTCCATGGGATGAGACTTTGGGCCATGGTCTTATTTAGAACTGTGTTATTTAGAGATTGTTAAATTTGAATCAAGAACTAGCATGAGTTTAAATGGTTGAACGCTCAGCATTCATACATACACCCAAGAAAATACAAACTTACTTAGATTCAGAAAAGGTGACTGTTGAGGAATATTACATTAACTAGGCAAAGATGTGTTGCACTTGTTTATGCTGTAGACTATTACTTTAACTGTGTAAAGCTGTGTTACTTTGTTTACGCTGCATTTGTTTAACTGTGCAAGAAAGTGTGTTTAATTAGGTAAAGACATGTTGCATTTATTTCACTTTGCCTGCCTAAGGCATCTGAGTGGTCGAATAAAGAGTTGAATGCCCAATAGCTAGGCAGAGAAGGCATAGGTGGGACTGCCAGACAGAGAATAAATAGGAAGACAAATCTAGACTGGAGAAGAGGAGAGAAGAAAAGAAGAAGAGAATGAAGAGAAAGAGGGGGGACACACCTGTGACCAGAAGGCAGCAGACACCATAGAGAGACAGCCATAGGGACATCAGGAAAAGTAGGACATACAAAAAGAAAAGGTAAAAAGTCCCGAGGCAAAAGGTAGATTTTTTTTTAAAAGGAACAGGTTAGTTTAAGTTAAAAGAGCTAGCCAGATATGAGCCTAAACTAGGCCAAGAATTCATAACTAATAATAAGTTTCCATGTCCAGGAGCTGGTTGGTACCCCCCTCCTAAAAAGAAAGCCTGGTACAGGTGACTATAAGTCACTTTCTGTTCAAATAATTAAAATGATCCAGCCAGGAGGTCACCAGCCTCTAATCTTCCACGCTGCAGTAGAGTGGAAATTATTTATGAGAAATGTAGTGTTTGGAGGAGCCTGAAACAATAGGTTCTCTGTGCTGCCTTTTCTGGGACTCACGGGAGCCCTGTGATTTGTGAAAGTGTGCTAAATGCGAAAGAGTTGGAAGAGTTGGCATTACAAAATCACTACGCTCAGCTGTGTAACAGGATAGAATGGAAGGCTCAACTACTAAATTTTAAAACTTTATTTAATAAGGACCCACTGGACGACTCTGTGCTGTTACATATTATATATTAATATGCCACATATCGATTTTTTTGAAGCTACATTTGTCAGACATGCATGCAATAATCTTATAACATCCTCTAAAGGGCAGCATAATTGAACAGTTAAGAGAAATACTTCTCAACTTCTTTTCTACCACAACATCTTCAGCATCAACTCTTCACATCACATTCCTGGGGACTGTGGGCCCGAGCCTGTAGCCAAACGCTGTGAGACTGTTGGAGAGGCTGGAAGTGGAATCTGCAATTGAGAGTCTGGCCCCAGCACAGATTCTGAAGCCTTCAAAATACAGCTCTACATTAAGTGACACACTCCTCCTGTGCAGTGGGGCCCGCATGTCTACTCCATGAATTTGGGCGGCTTGTGACTTCTGAAGTCTGTAGGGTGATGTCACAGCAATGCTAGGGGACGTGAGTCCATATCAAACACAGCTGTGTCCTGCCTCCCTAAGAATCTGGTTCTCTGGATGCCTCCCCAGAAGAAACTCCCTCTGGGACTTCAGGACACGTAATGAACCATGCCACACTGTCCTGGTTGGTTTTGCTCTGTTTGTCAACTTGATACAAACTCAAGATATCTGAGAAGAGGGAACCTGGACTGAGAACATGCCTCCACCAGCTTGGCCTAGAGACAAGCCCTGCAGGGCATTTTCTCAATTAAGAGTTAGTTGATGTCAGAGGGCCCATCTCTCTCTGGGTGGTGTCATCCTTGGTCCTATGTGTTAGAAGAACACAGGCTGAGAAAACCATGCCAAGCAAGTAAGTAATGCCCCCTTGACCCAAGAATGAATAAGGAAAATGCGGTACATTTACACAATGGACTACTACACAGCAGAAAAAGTAACAACATCTTGAAATTTGCAGGCAAATGGATGGAGCTAGAAAACATCATATTGGGTGAGGGAACCCAGACCCAGAAAGACAATTATTATATGTACTCACTCACAAGTGGTTTTTAAACATAAAGCAAAGAAAACCAGCCTACAAATCACAATCCCAGAGAACCTAGACAACAATGAGGACCCTAAGAGAGACATACATGGATCTAATCTACATGGGAAGTAGAAAAAGACAAGATCTCCTGAGTAAATTGGGAGCATGGGACCATGGGAGAGAGTTGAAGAGAAGGGGAGAGGCAGGGAGGGGAGCAGATAAAAATGTAGAGCTCAATAAAATCAATAAAAAAGAAAGAAAAGTGGGTTTCAGAAGGTAATTTTCCTATAAGATTGTTAGAGGGATCTTATAGCAGGAACAGGTCCCCCCAAATAGGATACCTTTGACTGTTAGTCCAGAGGATTTTTTCCCTCAAGCCTTACAGCAGAAACTGCAATGGGGCATGGGCAGGAACAAGCTGTTTTGTTCAACTGTTCCATCTGACTCTTAGTTTGGATCTCATCCTCATGTGGAGCAGCGGTTTTTAACCTGTAGGCTGTGACCCCTTTGGGAAATGAGAGACCCTTTCACAGAAGTCGCCCAAGACCGTCGGAAAACAGATATTCACGTTATGATTCATGACAGCAGCAAAGGTACAGTGATGAGGTAGCAATGGAAATAATTTTATGGTTGGAGTCATGACAACATGAAAGACATTATTAAAGGGTTGCGGCATTAGGAAGGTTGGGAACCACTGATATAAGCAAGGATATTCATTTAGACTAAAATAATAACAAAGCAGACCTCTATTCTGGCAGTCCGAGACCATTGGTAAGGACAGACTTGCTGACAGGATTGTGCTGGTTTGATTTTTTTGTTTATTTGTTTCTTTGTTCCTTTTGTTCTATTGTTTGTTTGTTCCCTTGGTCAACTTGACACAAACTAGAGTCATCTGAGGAAAGGAAGCTTCATTGAGGGATTGCCTCCACCAGACTGCCTATGTAGGTGTTTTCATGATTAGTCACTGACGGGGAGGGCCCAGGCCATGGTGGGTGATGTCACCCCTGGGCAGGTGGTCCAAGAAGCTATAAGAAAGCAGGTTGAGCATGCCTTGGGGAGCAAGGCAGTAAGCAGCCCCCCTCCATGATCCCTGCCTGATTCTGTTTGAGTTATTGCCCCGACGTCTGTCATTGACTGTGCTGGAGATATGTAAGCCCAATAAACCTTTTCTCCACAAGTTGCTTTTGGTGATGGTGTTGATCACAGCGCTAGGAAGCAAACTTGGATAAGATCCAAGGATGGATCCAGTTTCCAGCCAATGATGAGCGTCAAGACTGCTAGGTCTCAGAGTCCCTCTCCTCATACTCCCTGGCCAGTTTCCACTTCCTGTGCCCATCACCAGTGTTTAATACCATGTCGGCTTTTCTCTTATTAATCTGCTTTTTGCTAGAAACTTCCAACCAATGAACCCCGCATGGTAGGGAAAAGAAAACACCACTTCCCCTCTGCTGCTTCCGTACTGAACACACATCGGTTTTTTTGTTTTTCAGTCTTGATTTTAATCTTCAGATTGTCCAAGTGATGTTTTAACCAGGATATCACATTCGGTCTAGGGAAAGCTGCAAAGCTCAGAGGAGAAAAAAAAAACCCTCTGCAAATGAATTTCAGAGAGATTCAGTACATGTTTCTCTTTCTTCTTCCAGAATAAATTATTATTGGAGTTAGACATGTCTTTCCCTGTTCAGGTTAGCTCTAAATCTCTTCAAATTTGGTTATGAATATGAATGTGACCTTTTGTCTCCTATAGATAACCAAGCACTTAAAAGAAGATTTCTGTGAATGAGCTAAAAAAAGAACGTAATTTTTTTTTGTCAGTATAAATAGCCAAAGGGCCTGAAACTAATGAGCTCCACGTTTGAGAGCCCCAGTCTTCTGATGAGAAGTAAACATTTTGAAGCACTGTGACATTTTGAGGTCCTCTTACTGATTTGTAAACTGCTGTGTCATGCCCACACTGGAAGCCAATTCTGATAGTTTCTGAGTTGAGGTTTCTGTGCGGAGAGCATCTACCAGGAGAAGCAAGCCGGCAAGCAGCAAGCATGTTTCGTAGGGTGCCTTCTGCTTGTGAGGCAGCGTCAGACTGGAAACCACAGGCTTCGGGGGAGGGAGAGTCATTAAGGCTCACATGCAGCTTGCCTTGAATTAGCTCTGTGGCCTGAGATAAGTCACTCTCTCTGTTTTTGTTCAGATTTCCCACATCTGTAGTATGAACATATACTGCTATTGTCCTCTGGAGCATTATATAAAAGCATGAATTGAGTATGAGAATGAGAGGCAGAAGCCAGCAGGCAGCAGCCTTTCCTATGGGCCTGACTCCCAGATGACTACATACAAATCCCTTTCAAGGTGCTATAATAATTACGATGTTAACTAGCACCTGAGCCACTGGGGGAGATTTGTGCTTCTAAAGTGGAATTAAGTGGAACTCCCCTAAATATCAGGATTGATTAGTAGGGCCAAGGGGTCCAATGTGGACCCCTGGGCAGTCACAGTGGAGGAAGTCAGCTACGGTTTCTCATAGACTTCCCCTCGGTCTTGTGAATTGAGGAAGTCCACAGGGATGCGTATGTGCTGTGATCACATTTACCAGGGTTTAGTGGCTTTCTTACTTTGGTCTCAATGGGTCCGTGCCTTCACGAGTTCATTCAGCCTGGTCATAGAAACAGCTGAGGAAAGGGTTAAGACTCACCATAGTTTAAATTCTGCGTACTGAAGAGGAGCTGTGTGTTTTGGGAGGGGGGGGGGTAAAAATTAATATGACAAGATGGCCAAAATTAATGTAGAAAATTCTGACAGACACAGACTATTAAATCTAAAGATGCCCAACTCACACACATTTGTGCATGCACATGTACACACTCGTGCACACGTGCGCACACACACAAACCATCTAGTAACACCACTATAAATGAAAGCAAAAACAGAACACAATTGAAAATAGTTAGCATCTAACAAACAAGTTGTTATCTGTAGTTTTGGAGGGGTTTTTTGTTTGTTTGTTTTTTTTTAGTATATCCTAAACTAATGGTTTAAAGTGTTGTATATGTGTGTGTTTCCTGAGAAGCCTGTGGCATAAGCCCTCTGTCCTGCTCACCTCTTATGTACCTGTGTACCTAGCAGATTCCACAACTGCTTAGTCTTCATAGCCATTATAGGACATGTAACACACATTGCAGATAAAGGCAATACCACCATCTGTAGTAAGGAAGCGGTTTGTTTGTCCCAGCAGCCCAGAAATGAAGTAATCATACAGAAACTGTATTAATTAAATCACTGCTTGGCCCATTAGCTCTAGCTTCTTATTGGCTAACTCTTACATCTTAACTTAACCCATCTCCATTAATCTGTGCATCACCATGAGGTCGTGGCCTACCAGCAAACTTTCAGCACGTCTGTCTCCGGTGGTGGCTCCATGGCTTCTCTCTGACTCTGCCTCCTTTCTCCTAGCATTCTGTTTAGTTTTCCTCACCTAGCTCTGTTCCCCTATAGCTTACTATAGGCACAAAGCAGTTCCTTTATTAGCCAGTGATAGTCACAGCATACAGAGGGAAATGTCACATCAACCATCTTTCTCAGACTGTCTTACTTCTCTCTTGGCACAGCTTCTATTTCTACAGTGTAGGGTTTTTTTTTTTTTTTTTTTTTTTTTTTTTTTTTTTTTTTGGTTCCTGTCCTGGAACTAGCTCTTCTAGACCAGGCTGGCCTCGAACTCACAGAGATCCACCTGCCTCTGCCTCCTGAATGCTGGGATTAAAGGCGTGCGCCACCACCTCCCAGCTGTAGTTTTTTTTTTCTTAAATTAAATCCAAACTGACCAAAGTATGAAGGGTCTTGCTTTCAACTTATGTAAATTTTAATGAAATATATATGCTAGATGATTAAAAAAAATACCTGGAGAGATGGCTCAGCCGTTAAAGGCTAGGCTCACAACCATAAAAAAAAATACTTTGTTTCTATAAAACTGTGTTCCAAGCCAGGTATGGTGACACAGACCTATAACCCCAGCACTTGGGAAGCTGAGGCAAGAAAGACACAGAACTCAAACCCAAGATTAAAAAAAAAATACACAACACCAAACAAACAAGTAAAAGTATTTCTACTTCTATTTCTTAAGGGAAAATAAAACCCAACCAAAAGGGCTGGAGAGGTGGCTCAGTGGTTAAGAGCACTTGCTGCTCTTTTAGAGGACACAGGTTCAGTTCCCAGCATCCACATGATAGCTCACAACCATCTGTAACTCTGGTTCCAAGGCCTCTAACAACCACATCTGACTGCATCAGGCATGCATGCGGTACATACATGTAGATTTAGCCAAACCACTGAAACAGATAAAATAAAATAAATTAACCTAAAAATTTTTAATTAAAAAAAACCATCAGAATGAATACATGGCAATTGAACACATGATAATGTTTATACACAGCTCATGAGAGGGTTGCGAAGATGGATTCTTGGGTAAGATCGTTGCTGTGGAAGCATAAAGCTGTGCTCCAAATACAAACAGCCACATGAAATATCTAGGCTTTGCTGTACATGCCTGTAGCCCAGCACTGGGAGGTACAAACAGGCAGATCCTGGGAGTTCACAGGCCAGACAGCCTAGTCAAAAAGCTGTGCTCCTGCCTTAGTGAGAGACACCGTCTCGAGAGAGTGAAGCGGAGTGATACACACAGCACGTGTCTCTCTCACGTGTGCAAACTAAAGACACTGTGGAAGCTTCATCCCCTTCCAAGGGCCACTATTTATAGCTCAAGTTTACGCTTACCATGAAATGTTGAGGGCAACAGATCATCCAAAACGAAGAGCCTCTCAGAGATTTGAAATATCATCTGTATGGATATGTATCGTCTTTCGTTTTCTTTTTACTATTTTTTTTAATGTGCACTGATATTTTGCCATGGGTGTGTCCAGTCCCCTGGAACTGGAGTTACAGACAGTTGTGAGCTGTCGTATGCGTACTGGGAATTGAACGTGGGGTCCATCTGGAAGAACAGTCAGTGATCTTAACCACGGAGCCATCTCTCCAGTCCACCAAGTATCCATGAATACTGTTTCAGAACAGTTTTTGTTTTTTGAGACAGAGACTCAGCATGTAGCATTTGCTGGCCTGGATCTCACTATGTAGATCAAGCTGGCCTCAGACTCACAGAGATCCACTTGCCTCTGTCTCTCTGGGATTCAAGTCATGGACCACCCCAAGTGGCTGGTATGCACGCCTTTTTAAAAAATGGTTATTTCCCCTTAAAAGTGACTAGAGACAAGCCATGCATCCTATGCTTGGCTTAATAGAAGCAACGCTTTCCCCGCCACGCAGTCTTATAACCACTTTCTAAGAAATAGTAAGCCATGAATTTCTCCTGTTCTCAGGCGTCTCGCTTCCTTTTTTATTACTGTATTCTTTCCCTGGAAAAATAACAACAATAAAACAAAACAAAACAAAAACAAGCAAAAAACAAGCGGTTCAAATCTTAAAGAGACCAAGGAACTCTGGAATTATATTTTTGTGCTCTGACATACTGCGTTAATTCCTGGGAAGTGACTGTACACTTGCAACAAGTTAGGTGATCCTGAATCAGGCCAACTGAAGCTCCACCCCAGGCTGCCATGAAATCGCTGCCAAGAAGGAGTCAATTAGACTCCTGGAACAGCAGGGGCTTGTTGAAGTCTTGTGGAAGAACATAATTGGCAATATAGAAGGTTCTAGGGTACAAACTAGTAGCAGGGACATAAATGGGCTATGTCAGAAGGGAAAGGTTCAGACATGGGTAAGGTTGCCTCTGGGCTTTAGTGTGTATGTGTGTTTATGAAGGGTTTAATGTGGCGGAAATGTTCCCCTCACCTTGAACAGACAGTTTCTCAGGAATAGTGTAATGCCATGGTATTAGCATAAAACTATAAAGACAGACTGTCTTCCTGTCCATGGACAATGTCCCTTCTCTATGAAAGGCTTCCTTTGTAGGAGACTTGACTTACCAGAAAGACAGGTTAAGGCAATTTCCTGGACAACTCAAAGGTAAACGCCTTCTCACTTGTTGGTATGTTCCCTCTCCTCTCTATTCTGCCTCTACTCTGCTAAAAGTAAATATAAAGAAAGACTTAATTAAGCATTATTCAAAATACCATTCTAAATTCAAGGCTAAAAAACTTGGGGGGTGTATTCATGACTTTTTGTTGTGGTGGGAAAACATCAGAAGCAACTTTTAAGAAATAAAAAGTTGATTTTAGGCTTATGGTTCCAGAAGATAAATCCCCAAAGGCAGGGGAGGTGTGGCAACAGGCAGCTGATGCAGGAAGCTAAGAGATCACATCTTCAGTCGCAACACAAAGCAGAGAAAGAACCAGAAGTAGGGTGAGGCTATAAATTCTCAAAGTTGTCCCCAGTGATGTACTTTCTCCAGCAAAACTGCACCTACTCCCCAGACAAGACCAACAACTGGCAAACAAGTGTTCAAATACCTGTGTCTATGAAGGACATTTTTTTATTCTAACCACCAGGAGTGATTTCATGTGAATCATTTAGAACACTATAGGAATATGCCGTACATTGTTTTCTCATTTATCACCACTATGTAAAAACAAAGAATAAGGGAGCACTGGAAAGTATTTCATGGGACTGGGAAGATGGATTGGTAGATAAAGCATTTGCCACACTTCATCTGGATCCTCAGAGCCAAGGTAAATTATAGGTGGGTATAGAGGCCCACTTGTAATTTTGGCACTAGAAAAGTTAAGACAGAGGAATCCACAGAGACAGAAACATCTCTGTAGCAATGTGTCTAGCAAGACAGTGAGCTCTGGGTTTAATTGAGATATCCTACCCCAACGAATAAGGTAGAGAATGATTGAGGAAGACATGCACACAAATAAATGTGCTCACCGACACACATGTGAACACATGCATAAATATAATATACATATACATATGCCAAAAGAAAAATATATTCTACACATACATATTCTCTTCAAAATAAGCATTTATTCATCACCCATAGGATAGTCAGTGCTATGCAAAACACAAGAGTCATTTGATGTAGTAGGAAATGAAACATGACAGCAAAACTCTAATCCCTAAGTTCATGGTAAGTGAAGCCTTGGAGATGAAAGCAAGATATTAGTAAGCACACCCAGAGACCAATAGTCAGAACTAGCCCAGAGGTTTGGGGAGGTCTCTTGTGCTTTGCACTGACGTGAGTCACTTAGTTAAATAAGAGGCTCATTTGCAGATGAGAATGATCACTGCTCGCTTACTGCTTTCTTTCTCCCCAGTTCACTTCCTGCTCAGCATCGAGAACAGTCTAACCTAGGGATTGGAGAGAGGGCCAGCAAACACAGGAGGGAGCAGGGCTGGTTCTCCTGGGTCCAGGCAGAAAGTTTAGACCATCACGTGCCTTTTCTCCATTCTGGACATGTAAGACTAAAGTCAAGTGGAAAATCAGAACATAGAGACATCAAACGTCAGACAATGGTCTGTATCCTGTCAATTATACTTTAAATAAATGCTGATTGGCCAGTAGCCAGGCAAGAAGAAGAGACAGGGCAACCTGGCAGGAAGTAGGGGCAGGGCAAAAAGAACAGGAGAATTCTGGGAAGAAGAAAGCCCATTTCCTCTGCACTCCTGACCAAGCCTATTCAAACCACTACAAATACTAATAACAAAAAAAACTAAAAAGGGAAATAAGCCCTTGCAGAAGTCTAGAAAAACTCTGCTGGAGATTTGGAGTCAACAGGAAAGGGGAATTTGCAGAAATGTACAAGAAGAACATTGTTAACTCTATAAAATGCTGCTGAGGAATCAAATCAGATAATTATGGAGAATGTTCATTAGTTTTAGGGACACAGAGGCCACTGGTGGCTTTGCAAAGAACAGTTTTAATGAGGTAATAAGAGCAGAAAGCAAATTAGAGTGCCTTGTGGAGAAAGAACTTGAAATGCAGACACCCAGTGTGCACAATTGATTGGCTAAGTATGCCTTTGAAGGACAGGAGGAGGAAAGAGTAGATAGAACAATGCACATAACGGACATGCCATGTGACCAGGGAGACAGAACGTCAATAGCGAAACAACAGTGTTGATCTAACAAGCACACGGATGTGAACCAGACCAATCACAATGGGCAAGAGATCAACTAATGAGCACTTGACTGTCTGCAGCCTGATGCAAGGGCATCCTAGAAGTCAGCACAGTTGAGTTCAGACTCTTTGTTATTTCTCTTTCATGTGTATGAGTGTTTGGCCTGCAGGTGTGTCTGTGTACCATGCTCAAGGAGGTCATAGAGGGCATCGGATCCCCAAGAACCGGAGTTATAGATGATCATGAGCTGTAGGTGTTAGGAATTGAACCTGAGCCCTCTGGAAGAACAGTCAAGCTCTTACCTGCCGAGACATCTTTGAAGCTCCAAGTTCAATTTCTCATTCTAGTATGTGTTAGTTTCCTTCATCTTTGAAATAGAGATATTCTCTTATTTTTCTTCCAAATCATCCATTTCAAAAATATATTTTGCCATACAATTAAAGACGTAAGACACAGACACCCAAAAAAATGTATAATACATGAGTATCACTTTTTCTTTCTGTACATTAAAACCTGTAGTTAAGAGGAATTTAATATAATAACATAGCTATATAAAACACATCTTCATATATGAATTCTAACATTGTCATAGTTGATTGGTTTATATAATTTTGGTTTGTTGTTTTTCTTTTTTTTAAGAGAGGGTTTCACTATGTAGCCCTGGCTGTCTTGGAACTTGCTATATAGATCAGACTGGCCCCAAACTCAAAGAGATCTGCCTGCCTCTGCCTCCTGAATGCTGGGGTTAAAAGCATGCCCCACACCAGGCACTTTATCCTATTTGAAATCTGCCGTGTGTTGGGTATTGTCATGCTATACGAATTACTTCACAGCACTTGAAACCTCAGTTCTTTACTCCACTTTTATCTCTCCACCGCTCTATGAAGCAAGTAGGGCAGATGTTATTGTGCCTTGTGACAGATAAGAAAACTGGGGCAGGTTGAGGTGAAGAAGCCAGGCCTCAAGAGCCCAGCCTCAGCTGCTCGGTGATGGCTGGACAGGATCAGTCCCCGGAGCATGGGGCTCTCTTTGCATTCTGTGACATGCAGGTCGGGACCCCTTTTCAGCAGCCGCAGTGCACACAACGGTGGTGAGCAGGAAATTCATTACTTCTTGCACTTGAATTTTTCAGAGGGGAATATAACACATCAAATTAGGTTTTCTTCAACCACAGTTTACCCACATATCCCCAGAGAGACTATTTCTCTGGCATTGCGTCCTCCTTGCACTGAGCCTGGCCGAATACTAGCCTCCCCACTGTAAAGTTTAAAGCTAGGGAGAGCTGGGGGGATAAGGTTGAGTCCTGAGCCCCAATGAGTGGACAAGAAAACCATGAACTCATCTGAAAGGAATTGAGTGTCCAGGAGAGAGAGACTCTCTATCTAGAAGGAGCTGCAAAGAAGACAACAAGCCAATATACTGTTCTCCTTGCCACTCATCCAAGAAACAGCAGCTATTCATGCAACATTATTTTAGTGACAATATGTAAATGAAGACCTATTCCTGAATAGTTCAATAAATATGTTCATCTGCATCTTTAAGCGAAATATAGTCATTAAACTAATTAATTGGATCTGTTCCTTGAAATATAAATAATGAGAAAGGCAAGGCGCAACCACACACAGCAGGGTATTATACACAGTATATATTCCCTATCTGTGTGTATGCCTCCCTCTGTGTGTCTCTCTCTAGCTTTCTCTTGTGTGTTTACTCTTAAGTCTTCTCTGTCTTTGTATACGATATCTCCCACTTTGAATGATCTTCCTTCTCATTTTCTTCTACTACCTAGAAAATTCATAGCCCTCTTTCGCGGGCCCATCTAAGGGTCATATTCTCAGGAGTGTATTCCCACATTCCTTGGCTGAAGTTAGGGCCCCTCCTTATTTACTTCCTTATAACAGCCTGTCCCACTAACAGAGTTCTTGGGGTATGCTGTAATAATTGTTTTAATTGTTCATATTTCTCACTAAAATATGCTTTGTGCAAAGGGAGACCGTCTTGTTCACCTCTAGCTTCTTATGTAACTCCCAATATTAACTGGGAGCTCAGAGCTCAATTAATGTTGATTGAATGATCACATGGTTCTTTTTAAGCATCTCAAGAACATTGGTGACATCACTTCATAGATACCTTGTTTCACTCCTAGAGAGTGTTCTGGAGCCTACTACCTCAACAAGATCTTACTTATTGAATGAATTTACACATACATGGCAATAAGTATTACAATCATGATACATGGAAGATATGACTGTGTCCAATAGCTGACATAAAGAATATTCAAGATACAAAACAATGGGAGGCATTTAAGAGGATGGAAGCAATGAACAAGATCTTTAAGGACTAGGAGGTATCTTACTGGAGTTAAGTCTGACTTGAGGTGGATTGACGGTAACATTTCCTTTGCAGATGATTTGACCATTGTGAAATATGTCTGTACATAGAAGTAAAGGGGTGGGTTTCTGCAGTTTCTATACACCTTGTGGTCATGTGCCTACTACCTCTGCAGCTACTTTTGTAAATCATAGGCACATAGCCCAAAATGCCTACTTTTATTTTCAAAGCGGAAATGTATATCAAAATGGAAAACTGAGAGACTCTGGGGCTAAATAATACATAAAATTGGGGCCAGATCTGCATCCCTGATGGGAGGAAAGGCACCTGTGTGTAGCAAAGAGAAGCAGATAAATGGGAAATTCTGGCAGGGATGACTGAGAATCCAGTACAAAGAGACGTGAATGGCAGCCCCACTTATCTGTCCATACACTCATTCATTCAGATATCTGGTGGATTTGCTAGCAAGCCTACACTACTGCCAGTTCCACAGCCTCAAGACTGAATGGCATCATGGGGCTTGGAGTCCTGTAAGAGCTGCTATGGTAAAGAATCACAAATATTATGACCGAGAAGGTCAGGGTGCTATGGAAACATAAACCATGTGTTACTCCACTTTGTCTATCTTCTGTTGCCTTGCAGGCTTCTCAGCCTCTACACCATGCAGTCCCATTGTCTTTCACTTTTCTGCCTTTTAGTCCCAATGAGATTCCTCTAATTGCTTCCAACACACGTTGTTTCTTCCTGTGATCTGGCAGAATATATACCTGATTTCATCTACTCCGTGTCTCCGTGATATGCTGTCTCATCAGGAACTGGTCTTCTCTGCCTGGTAGAGCAGTTGATCATGAGAGATCACCTCTCTTACCCTTTAAACTGGCGGATCAAAACTCTCCACATTCTGAATGGAATGACTGGCTCAGATGCTGGCGATCTGACTACTGTAGATGATGTGGATGACGCAGCCCTTGCTTGTGAGGGCTGATGGGGAAAAGGAGAACAGTGTTTGCCCTTCTGAAAATGTAAGCACTGGGTCTTTTGGAGTTCAGAGTTACTGAGACCCTCATGGCTACCACTAAAGAGCACTTTCCCATGTATGAGGACAACAGAGCCAAAAGATGATGACATCTCTTTCAGCACCTCTTAAACTTTCTAGTTCTCTGAGCCAATCAGTTCCCTTTCCTGCAACATATTTGAGTTGCTTTTAGTCATAACTAGAAGTATTCTCAACAACATACCTGTCTTAGACACATTTCTGTTCTATGCCCAAATAACGTGTAGGCGTGAATGTAGTGATGCTGGGCAGAGCCAGGACAAAACTGACTTACTCTTTCTGTTACTCTTTCTCAGATTGTGAGAGCTCATTGTATAACACTTAACATAACAGTTAAACAATTTCCAATATCAACATTGGTAAGATGGTGTCATGCCTATTCCTACCTTGTGGTGGTTTTCTTAGGTTAATTAGCTACAAAGTGACTTGTTTGGTATCTGCAGTGTGTTCTGGCACCAATGTCCGCCACATCCCTCATTACTGTTCTGCCTGAATTCTATCTCTCTACACCAAGCCTAGTATATTTTGTCCTCTGCTTCAGCTCTCCTTCCTTGGTGTGCAAACTAAAACATGTCAACTGGAACATTATGAATCTATTTAATTATCCTTCTGAAAAATTAAAATCATAACATAAATTTTATTACCCAGCTAGAGTCCAATTTTCATATGCAAATTTTAATACATTAATAGTATAATCAGATTTTTCAAGGCTCTTAAATTGTGCCAGTTTAGATTTTAATGCAGAGGACAAATGCATTTTTTCGATGCTTGATAAAAATAATCCGGAAATAGTTACAGCAACAATCAGGTGCAGGTATCCATCAAATGAAAGAAAATCTCTTTTCTCCACATTCGTTCCTCTCCTTAATACACAGCAGTCCTGAACTAAAAATAGAGAAAATGGCAGCTTTCTACTTTTTAAATGAAAATTTCCCTGCAGCACTATGAGATCTTTTTTCTTTTTTCGATGACTTTAAACTATTCCAAAGAAATATTAAATCTGTGTTGGAACATTTAAAATACTACTTATTTTTAATTTTTTTTACCGTGATTAAACTGATATTAAAATAAATGACCACACTTCAGTTTCTAGACAACTTAACAAAACTAAACACTGTTATAATTTTAGAAGTTCAGAATCCCATTTGGATATTATATTTGTCGTAGCTGTTTTTTGTCAGTTTGACACAAACCTATACATACCTGGGAAGAGGGAATCCCAGTTGAGGAACTGCCTCCATCAGACAGTGGGCACATCTGTGGGAAATTTATTAATTGCTAATTGATGTGGGAGAGCCCAGTCTGTTGCAGGCAGTGCCATCGCTGGGCACTGGGTTCTGAGTTTTATAAGAAACGTAGCTAAGCAAGCCATAAAGAGCAAGTCAGTAAGCAGTGTTCCTCCACGGTCTCTGCTTCAGTTCCTGGCTCCGCCTTCCTGCTTTGGCTTCCCTCAATGATTGTGACCTGGAGGCCAAACAAACCTTTTCCTTTCCAGGGTGCTTTTGGCCAAAGTGTCTTGTCAGAGCAACTGAGAAGCATACAGGACAATACTGTTAATTTTTGCCAGTCCTTGAGGAATGACATAGACAGATAAACTCTAGCAATCAGACCGTACATCAGAGGCCATCTTGGTGTTGGGGGGAGGGAGAGGTGAGCACAGGCACACCTCTGTGGCGGTCAGAGGACAGTTTGCAGTGTCTGTTCACTCCTTCCACTATGGGGGTTGCCAGGATCAAATTCAAATTCAAATAGGGCAAGTACTTGACCCACTAAGTCATCTTGCTGGCCCTTTGAGCTTTATTGTAAAATACAAGCATTGCTATATTTATATAAAAACATAGAGAACATTCATATTTGTGTTTATAAGATATATTTTCTTTCTCAAAATAATATTTTGATATATATACAATAAAAAGAAATGATGATTTTTTTTTACCCAAGCCCATTAAGAAATCCCCTCTTGGGCTGGAGAGATGTCTCAGCTATTAAAGGCTATGTCCACAACCAAAACAATAAGAAATGGGCTGGAGGGACGGCTCAGTCTTTAAAGAGGGCTAAGGGCCATTAAAGAGGGTTTCTTAAACAATAAGAAGCCCTCCCTTGGTTTTTTAAAGATCCGTATATTTAAGAATTTATCTGAGCTTATCTCTATTTTGTCTACATGAAGATTACTCAGTAGACAACTTACAAATCAAGCAGACATAATTCTGTGGGGTAACTATCTAACTATGATTCTGCATCTCCCAACATTAATAACACTTAATGTTGTCTGAGAATAGAGACCTTGCTACCTCATTGCACTGTTGTGGTCACCACTAACATCTGACCACAGACAAACAAATCATCATTCCTCTAAGTGTGAGCTGATGAAGGACCAGAGCAGAGCACAGAGGAGATACAGCTTAGTAGAGTAGAAGGGAGGTAGGAAGCTCCTGAATGATCCAGAATGATCTCTGAGCCACCGGGGAGCATCAGAGAGGCCCCAGACTACCAGCTTTCAAGGGAGTAGGGAAGGCACCCAATGAAAGAGACCAACAATTCATTAGTTTTACATTTTAGATATAATTAATTCTATTGTATTTTATAACATTTCTAAACGTGCTATTGGGATCATGGCACTGACAGCAGACTTTGAATTAAGGGACATTTTCCCCTTCACTAATTAATTAATTAATATTCTCCTTAATTAATTATCAAAGATAGTTGGCTGACTCTGGCATGACATTTATTCTTTTTCCCCATTCTCTCGTGTGCACGTTCTGCTACACCTTACTGAACAAGCTGAAAATTCAATAAATAAATGCATTTGTGAATGCTTTAGTAGACTGCAACAGGAGAGGAAAGCTGCCAGATCCACACCATGCGTCTCCCACTTTGCCAAAAATGATTACAGTGGTGTCAGGGCTATTGATGTGAACACAACTGCAGGAGGCCAGGATGCTGGGGAGGCTGCTGTTTCTGCAGCTGCTGCTCTCAGAGCCCCGCGAAAGGGGGCTGCTCCAGCTCCAGAGTCTGCCCAGCCATGAATGATAAGCCAGAGGTTTGAGCATGTTCGTGTCAGGGTTTCTTCCCTCTGCCCTTCACACACCGCAAAGATGTTATACTGAAATTCAAGACATCAGCTTAGAATGTGTTAATGCTCATAAATTAAATTGCTCACAGAAGGTGATCAATTTTTAATGTTTACACCCAAGATGTTCTTTTTAATTAACACTTAGCTACATTTGTTCTCTGTGTGATGCAGAAAATGTCTGAACTTGCAGAGAACTGCATTAAGTTGTTAGGCATCAAACTGCAGTATTTTCCAGAGTTGCACTCTTCCACTGAAGAAAAGGGGTTCAGCTTCAGATGGCGGACAGCATAAAGACACCCGAGTTACTCTCAGAAGTAGCAGGAAGTTACGCAGTGTGCATGGATATTTTTGGAAAATTACTTGAAAAATATCCCTCCCCAAAACAAAGATGTGCTTGAAGATAAGAGTGTGAAAATCGCAAGAGATTTCTTTATTCACTCCAAGTTGATTAATTTAGAATCTACTCACATGACTAGTTAGCTGAATAGAACCAGAATTAAAAAGACAAGACTACCTGTTCATTGTCAGGACGATCATGGAAAATGGGCCCAGCTCCTTATTAAAAATCACATGGTCTGTGATAAAAAACAGGTAGATGTTCATGGGCCAAAATGGGCAAAGTAGCTTCCATTGGTGGTGTAGCCCAAGTGTCTTAGCTTGGTTTCTATTGCAGTGATAAAGACCATGACCAAAAACAACTTAGGTAGGAAAAGGTTTATTTGGTTTATGTATCCACTAAGGCGGGAATTCAAGGCAGGAACCTGGAGGCAGGAATGATAGCAGAGGCCATGGAGGAGTGTGCTTACTAGTTTGCTCACCATGGTTTCCTAAGTTTACTTTCTTATAAACCCTAAGGGTGGCACCAATCACTGTGGTTAGTCCTTTCCGCATTAAACATTAATCAAGAAAATTCTCCCATAGCTCTGTTTACCAGCTAATCCGGTAGAGGCATTTTCTCGATTAAAGTCATGAGCTTGGTTTGGGTCATGTTGACAAAACAACAACAATTTTAAAAAAAATGAGAATAATTTATGGGCCAGTGAAATGGCTCAGTGAGTAAATAGGCTGCTGCCCAGCCTGATAAGGAGGACCCACATGTTGACAGAAGGGAACTGACCCTTACAAGTTTCCTTATGCTCACATGCATGCCGTGGCACACCATACCCCTCTCCACATATGCACACAAAATAAATAAATATGTAATTTTAAAAAAATATAGATTTCAAGTCTTAGTTGATGGTACAGAACAATTTGGGCTTAAATTATGGCGGGAACTGGCACTAGTGTGAGTGCCAGGAATAAGACAGACTTTTAGGGTGATAGAAGGGTGATTTCAACAAAATGGATAGAAATTTCCATTTCTGCATATGTTCCAACTAGCTGTTGGGTTGACAAATATTATATACAAATGTCCAATGCTTCACTGGTAGTTGACTAGCTGGCTAAGAAGATGATAAAACACATATCTTCTACTTAGTATCCTCAAGCATGAATTTCTAGATTTATAAGTGCTTTCCATTATGCAAACAAAATTCTAATAATTCACATAAACCCTGCTTACAGGTATGTATGCAAACTGTTAGTATGTGACCTACTAGAATTGTTATTTAAGTCCATAACAAGCCAAACTGTATGAGACAAGGAGAGTATATTCCTTGGTGATGCTGAAAATCAGTGTTAGGAGAAGCTTCCTGGTTCAGATTTCTGAGGTATTTATTATAATTTATCACACATGAAACTAGAATGCTAGAATGATTAGTTTCAGCTTATCCAATTTTACTTTTTTCTTTTTCTTTTTTTTTTATTGAGAATAAGAAAAAAAAGTTTCCGCCTCCTCCCAGCCTCCCATTTCCCTCCCCC